>NW_013654776.1:0-13367 GCF_000499385.1 Eimeria necatrix
GTGGGGTTTGGGCTCTGGGGCTCGGGGCTTGGGGCTAGGGTTTAGGGTTTGGGGCTAGGGTTTGGGTTAGGGTTTAGGGTTTAGGGTTTGGGGCTAGGGTTTAGGGTTTGGCCCACGGGTGGGGACGCAGGGGCAAAAGGTGCCATCGGGCGCGCAAGGCGGGGGCCCCTGCGGGTAGTTGGCCATGGCTGGGAGGGGCCCCTGCAGCCCCTGGGGCGCTGGGGCGCTGCGGGAAGGGGAATTTTGAAAGATTTGGAAGCAACTGAAGAGCTGAGGGCCCCCGATTGAGCTGCTGCTGCTGCTGCTGCTGCTGTTGCTGCTGCTGCTGCTGCTAGGGGGGGAGAAGGGAGGGAGGAAAGCCCGAAAGCTGCGGCCAAACGCCGCAAGAACAGCTGCTGCGGGCCGGGCTCCGCGGACACAGGCGGCGGCCAGCGCTCGACTGAGACTATTTGCCCGAGTTCCTCGACTCCTTGCCCCTTTAATAATTCACAAATGCGGAAATTTGGCGAAGTCGGAGGCCGATTCAATGGAGGCGCCGCGGGAAAGCCGGAAACGCCGCATGTGTGCGCGTGGCATGGACCACCAGGCCCACACCAGTCCGCAGCGCCGCCGCCCCGCAGCTCCGCTGAAGCAGCCGCAAACTCCCGAAAATATAATTAATAATTCTTGCTTTTTACATTTTTAATGGCGTTTTGCGGCGGGGAATTCCGGCTAGAGGCCTGGGCTCGGCGCTGTGCAGGCGCTGGGGTGTACGTACACCTCGCAATGGCGAACAGCGCCGGCAACGGAATCCGCGGGAAAGCGGCGCACTTCGCAGGAATTTGCGGCTTTTTTTGCGGCGCATGCATTTAATTTGCAAAATATCGAAGTACAATGCGCGAGTGGCGGCTGTTGGCGGCGATTTTGTGCGGGTTTCCGCTGGTTTCCGGTCCGGGCCTGCGGGACGGCGCCGCCGCCGCAATTCCCATCAAGCCGAACTGCCGCTGCTGCTGCTGCCACGGAGCGCTGAGTGCTGCTGCTGCGCAGCAGCAGCAGCGGGAGGCCCGGCGAGCTGCGGAGAGGGCCGAAGGTGGGCCATTCAACTTTGCAACTTTTCCTGAGAAAGCCATTTCGGGGGCCCCCCGCAGCCAGGGCCGCGGGCAAGCTCCGGGGGGCCCGCCAGGCCCAGGACTTCACGCAGCCCCTGCAGGGGGGCCCCCCAGAGAAGATTTCTTTTCCTTCAGTGGGCGAAACTTGAATTTGAATTTTCCACTTTTTGCACAGCGAGGCCCCAGGCCCCAGTGCCCAATTCCGGGGAGGCTGAAGTCAAGGACTTGTGAGTTTTGCAGCAATTAAAAGAGTTATTAAGGAGTTATTGAAGAATTATTAAATAATTGTTAAATAATTATTAAATAATTATTAAATAATTGTTGAAAGAATTCAAAGAATTGTCGAAAGAATCAAAAAATGAAACTTCTTTTAGTTCGTTTTACTTCATTTCAAATTCAACTTCAGGCAACTGCCCGCGGAAAGGCCTCCCCAGCGTAATTCGCAGCTCGGAATTTGAATTTGAATTGAATTTGAATTGAATTTGAATTAAATTAAATTAAATTTGAATTAAATTTGAATTAAATGAAATTAATTTTGAATTTAATTTGAATTTAAATTAATTTATTGAAGCAGAGAAGCCTGAGGCTTTGAAGGAGGCTGAAGAAGTCGCAAATGAAGTGGAGAAAACCCTAAAAGTGGGAATTTTTCGAAGTTGAATTTCAACTTTTTGCAAAATTCAAATTCGACTTTTCCAAATTAATTTCCAACAGGAAAAGGGCCCTTTGCAGCCCCCAGAAGAGGCCCCAGAAGAGGCGGAAGCCGACACGGAATGAGCAGCAGCAAATTGGAATTTGAATTGAACTTTTGCTGCAGAGCTTTCTTCGAAGTTTAAAAACAAAATTCCAATCTAAATTAATTGAGGCCCCTCGCCTGCATGCGCTGGGGAAAATAGAGAGAAAATGCAACAAAATAAGGGCCCTATTGTCCGGGGCTTTTCCGGAAATGCAGAAACAGAAAACGAGAAAAGAAAATTTAGTGAAAATGCTTTTAATGGCATTGTTGGCTGCAGCGGGGCCTTCCCTTGCAAACAAAAGACAAACAAATGCAAAAGACGCAAATTGAGGCTTCAGCTTCGCCCTTGGCCTCCAGATCCTGGAAATGGAATTGAACGAAAGTTGCAGCTGCTGGAAAAGCAGAAAAAAGAGCCAAGTGGCGGAGTTTCGAGAGTCAATTTACTCCAATTTTCAATTATAATTGCACAAGTGAGGCTGGAAAACATTTCTGCAGTTTTTAACGCATTTAAATCTGTTTTCGGCGACGGCTGGCGAAAACGCGACTTTTCAGGTGTACGTACACCCCAAGAACCGAGGCGACTTGAAATGGAACTGCGGCGAGAGCGCAGAAGTGAAAAGGAAATTGAAATGAATTGAAGATGAAAGTTCGGGACTTTGGGAGTTTGATTGTGCATTTTCATTTTCTGTTTTCCGCAAATGCTTTAATTGTTCGAAATCGCGCGAAGTAAGCCTCGTTTCCGTCGCTTTCCACTTTCAGAACTGAACGCGGCAGCAGAATCGACACGCTGGCGAACATCGGGCACTTCATCCCGACTTGCGATTCTCTCGTGGTGAGAAGTTCTTTTTCGGATTTTAATTTCAAAAAATAATTTATTTATTTTTTGTTTCTCAAAAATAATTTATTTATTCTTTGTTTCCGCGCAAACAGCCCGAGTCCAGCACGTCGGCGACTGTGTGCTGGTCCTCGTGCGCGGCCGAGCCCGCGGCGGCGAGATGCAGCGGCCAGGGGGAAAGTGCGGCGTTTTTGTTTGAAATAAAACAAAACTTGAAATAAAATGCAAAATTAAATTCATTTAAATGCTTTTAAACTTTTTTTCACACTTTTCTCCCCCGCAGGCTGGCAGCGCTCCTTCGTCGTGCGCAGCAGACCACTCAAGCAGACAGCCAGGGGAACCCACAGTAACTGACCTTCCCCTAAAGTTGAATAAAACAATTAAATGAAAATTAAATTAAATTAACTGCAACTGAGTCACCAACAGCAGCAGCAACTGCAGCAGCAACTGCAGCAGCAAGTGCAGCAGCAAAGCAGCAGCAAAAGCAGCAGCAAAGTTGAACAGTTGTGTCGCTGAGCTGTACGTACACCCGCGCAGACTGCTCGCAGCGGGAAAGAAGGTTTTTGTGTTCTCTGTTGAGTTCGCGGAACAAAGAGTGCTCCGAAGAAGTGGCGAAAAAGGTGAATTAAAAAAAGTGGAAAGAACGAATTAATTCCTGCTGCAGCCCGCGCGATTGCATGCGTCTGCGGTGTACGTACAGCTCAAGCCCGGCAACTGCTGCTACACCAAATGCGCGCAGCTGCAGTGCCCCTCGGGGGACTTTCGGGAGTTGGAGCCTTCGGAGGATTTAAAAGTTAGTTATTTCTTTTTTCTTTTTTTAATTCAACTTTGAAGCAGAAAAAGGCTTTTAATGCCACTTTGCTGCTGCTAAACTTCCAATTATCTGCCAATTATCCCAACAAACTACTCATCCAACGCCCCGCTGCTGCTGCTGCTGCTGCTGCTGCTGCTGCTGCTGCTGCTGCTGCTGCTGCTGCTGCTGCAGTATATGGACTGCGAAGGAGGGGCTTACAGAAGAAGATGCGAAATTAGAAAAGAAGAAAAAGTTCTCGAGTTCAATCCCGTGGCGGTGCCTTTGACGCTGCCGGTGGAGTGAAATTCATTTTATTTATTATTTTTTTATTTTATTTTATTTATTTCTTTTTGTTTCTTTTTAATTTCTTTTTTATTTCTTTTCTATTTCTTCTTTATTTCTTTTTAATTTCTTTTCTATTTCTTTTTTATTTCTTTTTGTTTTTTATTTTCCCCTTTTGCTGGTCTTTATCTTCTTTCTTTTCCTCATTTGTTTCTCTTTTTGAGTTTTTTATTTTCTCTTTTTCGCTTTTTCTTTTTTGCTGCCTTTGGGTCTTTTTCTTCAAGTCCTTTTGTCTCCTCTTAAAGTGGAAAAGTTGCAAAACTATTTTGCATTTATTTGAATTCTTTTGTTGCATTTCTTCTCCAGTCTTTGCATGCAAAAAACAATTTAAGTTTCTTCTTTTTGGTTTTCTTCTTTTGTTTTTTTTCCTTTTATTTCGCTTTCAAAGGGCAACAAAACAATAAAAGAAAGCAGCAGCAGCAAAGCAGCAAAAAGAATTCCACTGCAGCAAAATGAAAACAAAGCAGCAGCAGCAGCAGCAGCAGCAGCAGCAGCAAAGCAGCAAATGCAATCAAATGAATTTATTATTTGTTTGACTGCTTCCCTGCAGTCAAAACAAACAATAAATTCATTTAATTGCAGAATTAAAAATGAATTTTATTTTAAATTAAAATTCAATTTCCAAAAAAGAATTAAAATGAAAAGACGGCGCCGCCGCTGCGGCCGGCTGCTGCGCTGCTCAGGTGTACGTACACCTCAACTCTGGCCCCAGAAAGCAGTTTTTGAAAATAAAAAAAATAAATTTAAATAAATAAAAGACAAAAGTTTTGAAGAAAAGAAGAAGTAATAAAAGAATTAAAAAACAAAAGTTCAAAATAAATAAAGACAAAAGGATTAGAGAAAAGAAAAGCACAAAAAATGTTAACAACTTGAATAACAAGCGAAGAATAATTAATTAATTAATTCATTTCATTTTGAAAAAAATGAAATGAATTTAATTAAATAATTTATTTCATTTTCAACAAATGAAATGCACTTAATTATTTATTTCTGCGGAGAAGACAACTGCTGCTGCTGCTGCCGCCACTGCAGCAGCAGCTGCAGCAGCAGCTGCTGCTGCTGCTGCTGTTGCTGCTGCTGCTACAGCAAAAGCAGCAGGCAGTGCTGCCGCTGCTGCAGCAGCAAAAGCAGCAGCGGTTGCCGCTGCTGCCGGCGCAGCAAAAACAGCAGCTGCCGCCGCCGCCGCCGCCGCCGCAGCTGCAGCAGCAGCAGCAGCAGCAGCAGCAGCAGCAGCAGCAGCAGCAGCAGCAGCAGCAGCAGCAGCAGACAAAGGGGGTCAAATGAAAATGTTGGAGAAGTGCATAGCAGCAAATCTGTCTGCGTCTTCTCTGGCTTTCGTAAAAGTCGTTTTGGGGTCATCTAAAGACAAATAAAATTCCCTTTCGCCCATTTTGCTGCTCAGCAGCCACCCCTGCTGCGCCTCTTTTGCTGCTAAGGCCCTCACGGAGGCCGCCACTCCCGCGCTGCTGCTTCCTGCTGCTGCTGCTGCTGCTGCTGCTGCTGCTGCTGCTGCTGCGGCGGCGGCGGCAGGGCTGCTGCCCTGGTCCTCCTCAGCGCCCTCGGCCGCAGCAGACGAAGCGCTGCTGCTGCTGCTGCTGCTGCTGCTGCTGCTCGGGCTGCAAGGACCGCTGCTGCTGCTGCTGCTGCTGCTGCTGCTGCTGCTGTTGGGGCAGAGCTGGGGCTCTGCAGCAGCAAGAAACTTGCAGTGCATGTGGCCCACGCGCTGCACTTCTTGTTCGGAGAAGCAAAAGTTCTTCAAATAAGCACAAGAGCTGCTGCTGCTCACGCAGGGCCGGTTCGAGCTGCGGTGTACGTACACCCCACACCCCACACCCCAGCCTGCTCCAACCCTTCCTTTTCAAATTCAAACCAGCAGCAGCAGCAGCATTGCAGCAGCAGCAGCAGCATTATTGCAGCAGCAGCATTGCAGCAGCAGCAGCAGCATTGCAGCAGCAGCAGCATTGCAGCAGCATTGCAGCAGCAGCAGCAGCAGCAGCAGCAGCAGCAGCAGGACATGCGAATGGCCTTGTTGGCCTTGTTGAAGTAGACGAATCTGTAGGAGTCTTCTTGGCGCATTGTCTTTCGAAACTCCGCCGAAAGAATTCCATTTAAGGCCCGCAACCCGCAGGGGCCCTCCACTGCTGCAGCGCGAAGCGCCTGCAGCTCCTGCGCACGCAAACCACAAACTAGGGTTTAGGGTTTAGGGTTTAGGGTTTGGCCCTCGCCCCCAACGGCCTCCAGTTCCAAACTAACACCCTCCCCAACACTGAGGGCCCCCAGGGGGCCCCTGGGGCACCACGAGGTACCCTGGGGGGCCCCCGGGGCCCCCGGGGGGCCCCCGGGGGCCCCTTGGATCCCCTAGGGGCCCCCCTGGGGGCCCCCGAGTTGGGTTTGATTGGAGTTGAACTGACAGCAACGTCGGAGGTTTTTGGGTCTTTTTCGTCGAGCAGCAGCAGCAGCAGCAGCTGCTCGTAAGTGAGGGCCAAGAGGGCCCCCTTGGAGTCGTCGGGGAGATGCAGCAAAGGGAGAAAAGCAAATTCTCTGCAAAGTTCAAACGCACACAGCAACTCTGCTGCTGCTGCTGCTGCTGCTGCTGCTGCTGCTGCTGCTGCTGCTGCTGCTGCTGCTGCTGCTGCTGCTTCTGCTGCTGCTGCTGCTGCTGCTGCTGCTGCTGCTGCTGCTGCTGCTGCTGCTGCTGCTGCTGCTGCTGTGATTCTGCTGCTGCTGCTGGTGTTGAATTACACTGAATTGTACTGATTCTACCGAATTAGATGGAATTAAAGTGAATTGAAGTGAATTAAAATGAATTAAATTTAATTAAAATGAATTAAATTGAATTAAAATGAATTAAATTGAATTAAATTAAATTAAATTAAATTAAATTAATTGTTTTTAAACTTGCCCCAAAGGCCCAAAAAGAAAGCCAGTGGATTGGCTCGCAGAAATGGCCCGGCCAAAAGAAGAACTTCCGCCCCCAGGCTGCAGCAGCAAATAAAACAAATAAAAGAAATTAAATTAAATTAAATTAAATTAAATTGAATTAAATTATTTAATTTAATTAATTTAATTAATTCAATTTAATTAATTTAATAAAACATTAACACAAAAATAAATGCAAAAATGAAAATAATAATAATGGGAATAAATTCGAAATAAACACTTGTGCATTTTGCAAAGAAAAGAAAAAAAGCAAATTGCCAAAAGGTGAGAAAAAGGAAAACAAAAAAAGAACAAAGACAAAAGATAAAGAAACCAGCAGCAGCAGCTGCTGCTGCTGCAGTAGAAGCAGCAGCAGCAGCAGCTGCTGCTGCTGCTCCAGTAGAAGCAGCAGAAGCAGCAGCAGCAGCAGCAGCTGCTACTGCTGCAGTAGAAGCAGCAGCAGCAGCAGCAGCAGCAGCTGCTGCTGCTGCTGCGGCAAAGGAAAGGGAAAGCGGGAAGCTGCTGCTGGCGTGCCTTTGCTGCTGCTGTGGGGGCCCTGCCGTAAGGGGCTTTGGTGAGTTTGCTGCTGCTGACTGCTGCTGCACCTTCAGCAGCAAATAAGAGATTATACAAAACCACAAAAGGGTCAGCAGCAGACTCGAGGCCTGCGGGGCAGAGGCAGCAGCCAGCAGCAGCAGCAGCAGCGCCAGCAGCAGCAGCGCCCCCAGCAGCAGCAGCAGCAGCAGCAGCAGCAGCAGCCGGCACCAGGGGGGCCGGGAAGCTGCAGCAGCAAAGACAAGAAAGGAAATTTAAAAAATAAATTTAATTTAAAAGTATTTTAAACAAATGCTTTTTGGCTTTTAAATAAATAAAATTCGCAAAAATGCACTCATTTGAATTTCCTTTTGATTCTTTTGCTTCTAATTGTCTGCTTCTGCATGCAACTTTTACTAAAAACATAAAAACAAAACAAAATAAAATAAAATAAAATAAAACACAATAAAATACAATAAAATGCGAAAATAAAAGGAAAAGATTTAAAATGGAACGCGAGCGCATGCATGCAGCGGCTGCTGCTGCTGCTGGTGTGCGTACACCCCAGGCTGCGCGGTGTACGTACACCCCAGCCCAGCAGCCCAAAAAACTTTTGACAATTTATTGAATTTATTTAAATTATTTAATTCATTTAATTCATTTAATTCATTTAATATATTTACTTTATTTAATCCATTTAATTTATTTTATTTAATGTATTTAATTCATTTAATTTATCTAATTTATTTAATTCATTTAATTTATTTAATCCATTTAATTTATTTCATTTAATTTATTTAATTATTTATTTAATTCATTTAAAAGCTCACGACTGGTAAAGAAGACAGCCGTTAATGACCAAAGCTGCATGCAAAATTGAAGGAAATTTATTTTGCAAAAGAGAAATCAAAGAAGGAACTGAAAGGTAAGCCAGGCGGTCCGCGGGGGCGTAGTGGACTCCTGCTGTTGCTGCAGCAGCAGCAGCAGCAGCAGCAGCAGCAGCAGCAGCAGCAGCAGCAGCAGCAGCAGCAGCAGCAAAGGGCGAGTGGTGGGTCGAGGAAAGGGGAAAAGGAATGCGTCCGTAAATGAGAAATAATGGAACAGCAAATCGAGAAAAAGACAAAAAGAAAAAAATTAAAAAAGTGGAAATACGAAAGGCTTTGGAAAAGGCATTTAATTAACTTTTCGCAAAACAGCACTTATAATGGACAAGTGCAAAAACAAAAAAGAAAAAAAACATTTAAATATTGCATTTATAAACGCATGCAAGTCGAGCTCTTTGTGACAATTGAAAAAGAAAGAAAAGACCTTTTTGATTCAAAAATAACGACACAAACAAGAAGGCCGCGGGGTGTACGTACACCCCGCGGGGTGTACGTACACCCCGCGGGGTGTACGTACACCGCAAAAAACGCACCGTGGAAAAGGGAAAGCTTTTTGGGGTCAATTGTTTCGACAAAAGCTGCAGAAAAGTCATTTAGGACTTCTCTGAGTTCATCTCTTTTTTGGTTTTTCAAGAACAAGTCGAAGCGGCCGTGCAGCAGCCGGAAGACTGCGGCGAAGTTCCGCAGAACCTGAACGGCAGGGAATCCGGAGGAAATTATTTCCAAGTTGGACAAAAAGGGAAAATAAAAGAACAATTAAACAAAATAAAAATTAAATTCAAACAAAAAGCGAAAAAACGCGAAAAAAAATCCAAAATTCCGAAAATTCGCCGAATTTGCAAAACCTGGGCAGACACTCTGGGGTGTACGTACACCTAAAAGGATTTCCTCCCGAGTGTCTTCTTCGACGCTTTTCAAACTTTCCAAAAGAGGAACTGAAAAGGACTGCAGCAAAGAAAGAAAAGAAAGTTTAATAATTTCTTTTTAATCTTTTATTATTTCTTTTCATCTTTTACTTATTCTGTTTCATCTTTTCAGTTTCAAAACGCGGCTTCAGCTGCTCCCAGGTGTACGTACACCCCGAGACGCCCCGCAGCTGCACGTACACCCCGCGGCCCGTTTTCAGGTGTACGTACACCCCAGAAGCTCACCATCGCCAGCCAGTAATTCAACTCCACTTCTTCAATCACAATTATATATTTTTCCGTGCAAATGGACTTCAAAGGCTGGCCCCCCGGAGTGAAGGGTCTGCGCACATTGCGGTGTACGTACACCTCAGACCTTGCAGCAAATCTGCCGCACAAACCAAGCCTTTCTGCTGCTGCTGCACTGCTGCTGCTGCTGCTGCACTGCTGCTGCTGCTAGCTGCACTGCTGCTGCTGCTGCTGCTGGCTGCTTGCTGCTGCTGCTGCTTGCTGCAGCATTTCACGTGAAAGAAAGCTTTTGCTGCCTTGCAAGGCCGAAAAGGATTAGTTTTTTGCGGACAAGAAGCAGCAGCAAACAGCAAAAGTGGAATTAAAGTTTAATTTATATTTATTTCGAAAAAAGACTCTTTTGCTGCAGCAAAAGCCCCCACTTGGTGAACAGCAAAAGCCCCTCCAGCAGCCCCGCCTGGCTGCGCCGCTCCTCCGGCTCTCTGTCTCTGGGAAAGCTGAAGACCACTTTTGCTTCTTGTTCTTTTTCTTCGCGCGAAAGGCCCTCTTCTTCCTCTTCTCCCGACTCTGCTGCTGCTGCTGCTGCTGCTGCTGCTGCTGCTGCTGCTGCTGCTGCTGCTGCAGGGTCTTCGGCCGCGGCCGCGGGCGCGGCGGGCTCCGGCTGCAGCGTGGGGTTGAAGAGCAGAATGCCCACGACGCACGGGCCCGCGCCCCCCCCTGCTGCTGCTGCTGCTGCTGCTGCTGCTGCTGCAGAGGCGGCTGCGGCGTCCCGCTTCGGGGAGCCTTCCGCGGGGGGCTTCCTCGCGGAGGAGAAGAACATTGCGGAAATGACAAAGTGCGAAAAGCAAGGAAAGAACTGGCGCGGAGTTGCTGCGCGAAGTCGCTGCACACGCAGCGCAGCGACGGCGGTCCGGCAGCAACTCCGGAAACCTGAGGGAAACCGGCGCCAAACTCCCGCCGCAGAGGCCTCCGCTGCTCCCGTGTCTTCAAAAACACTTTTCAATTCAGACAATTCAAAAAAAAAGAAGAAAAGTCACAAAAATGCGCCGCCAAGTTGCGAAATCCGCGGCGCGGCGGGCGGCGGCGCTGCGGTGTATAGGCAGCTCGTTCAGAAACTCGCCGCGACTGCGCACAGCCAACTTCAGAATTTGTTTTTTTGCGCGAAGTTCGTTTGAAGTCGACGAAATGAATTATTGCAAATAAGTTCCACCGAGTTGAAAAGATCCTTTTCGAGCTCTTTCCGCGGTCGCGCAGCCACGCACTGCTGAACTGCATGTGCACTCAGCAGCAGCTGGAAAGCTGCGCGATTCTCCACTTGGCCGCCGTTCAAAGAGGAAATTTCAACTTTATTTGCAATTTAATTTCCTTTTTTTGTCAATTTTCCTTTTTTCGCCGCCTTCGCCCCGCCAGAAAGCCCGGGAGGCTCTCCGGACCCCGCGCAACAAGACACGGAAAGCTGCGCCACTCGCGATCTTCTCCGAGGGAAACTGACGATCCGCAGCTCCAAATGCAGCTCTTAAGTCCCTTTTTAATTATTAATTCATTATAACGCAAGCAGAGGCGAACTCGGGGCGGCCGCTTCGGTCTTTGCGTCTTTTTCAACTTCGTTCAACTTTGAAGTCGCCGCTTTCCCAGCCCCCTGCAGTTCTGCTTCGGAGGCCGGGGGCCCCCAGGAGGCCCTCCGCTAACCACTATGCAGCGGCGGCGCAGCGCTAGGGTTTAGGGTTTAGGGTTTAGGGTTTAGGGTTTAGGGTTTAGGGTTTGGCGGAGATGGCGATGAGCGCGGAGTTCGTCGTGGCGCCCTGGCCGTCTTCTCCGCTGTGGCCTCTTTTTCGGCTGCTGAAGCTGCAGCTGCTGACAGCCCCAGAGCCTTCTTTGGTGGAGCTCTGCAGCTTTTCCTTTGCTGCTGCTGCTGCTGCTGCTGCAGTGCAGCAGCTGCTGCAGCTGCAGCAGACCCCCACCCCGCTGCTCTACGGCGCGGCCCCGGGCCCTGCGGACGCAGCAGCAGCAGCAGCAGCAGCAGCAGCAGCCGACGCTGCTGCTGCTGCTCAGCAGGCTGCTGCTGAACTTGAAGCAGCTGCTGCTCTTCTCTTTTACTCTCCGAATTCTCCAGTGGACTTCTCGGCGGATATTTTGGCCGCGGCTGTTTGAGCTGTACGTACACCTCAGGCCTTGGGGAGCTTCGCGGGCAGCTGGTGAGTCTCTTCGTTTATTCATTTCAACTCCTGCTGCTGCTGCTGCTGCTGCTGCTGCCGCTGCTGCTGCTGCTGCTGCTGCTGCTGCTGCAGGCCGCAGCAGGCGGCCGCGTCCCACAGTTGAGGTGTACGTACACCCCGTTTCTTTGCCTCTGCTGCAGCAGAAGCCGAAGCGCTAGCAGACACACAGGAGAAGCCAGCAGCAGCAGCAGCAGCAGCAGCAGCAGCAGCGCGGACTATTCGGCTGCTGCCCGCAGCAGCAGCAGCAGAGCCAGCAGCTGCAGCGGCTGGAACAGCAAAATCAGGAGCAGCAGCAGAATCAGGAGCAGCAGCAGACACGGGAGCAGCAGCACAGTCAGCAGCAGCAGAATCAGCAGCAGCAGCAAGAACTGAGGCAGAAACACAATCAGCAGCAGCAGCAGCAGAGACTGCAGCAGCAGCAGAGACTGCAGCAGCAGCAGAGACTGCAGCAGCAGCAGAGACTGCAGCAGCAGCAGCAGAGACAGCAGCAGCAGCAAACGCAGGGGACAGTAGTGGCTTCGGCTTCAAAGGCAGCAGCAGCAGCAGCAGCAGCAGCAGCAGGAAAGTTGTGAAGACTCTGGTGGTGCTGGGCTCCGGTGAGCAGCAGAAGCAGCAGCAGTTAAGGAGTTTTAACTTCGAAAAGTTTCTGCTGCTGCTGCTGCTGCTGCTACTGCTGCTGCTGCTGTTCTTCCTGCTACTGCTGCTGGTGCTGCTGCTATCCTTTCTGCTGCTGCTGCTGCTGCTGCTGTTCTTCCCGCTACTGCTGCTGGTGCTGCTGCTATCCTTTTTGCTGCTGCTGCTGCTGCTGTTCTTCCCGCTACTGCTGCTGGTGCCGTTCTTCCTGCTCCTGCTGCTGCTGCTGCTACTGCTGCTGCTGCTGTTCTTCCTGCTGCTGCCTCTGCTGCTGCTGTTCTTCCTGCTACTTCTGCTGCTGCTGCTGCTGCTGCTGCTGCAGGGGGCCACACTACAGAGCTGCTGCGGCTGCTTGCTGCTGTTGACCTGCAGCGGTTTCGCTGCTTGTTTGTTGCTGCTGAAGGAGACAGCAGCAGCAAAGCAGAAACCCTCGAGTTGCTGCAGAAACGCAGCAGCAACAAGGTCCCTAAACCCTAAACCCTAAACCCTAAACCCTAAACCCTAAACACTGCCTGCTGCTGCTGCTGTTGTCGTTGCTGCTGCTGCTGCTGCTGCCGCTGTGCTCCTATTCGCGCTCCTGCTGCTTCTGCTGCTGCTGCTGCTCTTGCTGCTGCTGCTGCTGCTGCTGCTGCTGGGTGCATCTTGCTGCCAGAATTAGAATTAAATGGTTTAAACTTGAATTAAAAGTACAATTGGATTTAAATGATTTAATTGAAGTGCAATTAAAGTCATTTAAAGTGGAATTAAATTAAATTCAGAATTAAATAAAATTTATATTTTGAAATTAAATTAATTTCTTTGTTTCGATTTTGCTGCTGAGCAGCAAATTGCGTTTTGCTGCACTCAAACGCCCCTTTAATTAAATCAATTAAATCCAATTAAATGAAATAAATAAATAAATAAATAAATAAATTAATTAATTAATTAATTAATTAATTAATTAAATTAATTAAATTAATTAATTAATTAATTAATTAATTAATTTATTTGATTTAATTTGCATTTAATTGCCTCCAGAATGTCCACTTGGACTTCGCCACAATTCCGCGTTGCCGCGAAGTTGGAGAATTTTTTTTATTTTCTTTTTTTAAATTTTTAAAAGCTTTTGTGCTTTCTTTGAAACTCCTCTACAGCCACAAACCCAGACTCGTGAGCTGCTGCTGCTGCTGCTGCTGCTGCTGCTGCTGCTGCTGCTGCTGCTGCTGCTGCTGCTGCTGCTGCTGCTGCTGCTGCTGC
>NW_013654777.1:0-14562 GCF_000499385.1 Eimeria necatrix
CCCCGATCTGGAGCGCGTTGCGAACTTCGTTTGCAGCCCGTATGTATGGAGAATATTCCAATCCGTCGAATGGCGGGTGTCACAATGACGAATCACAGACTGCGGCGTGCATGCCAAATGTCTTTTCGAGCACGGTGGGAGGGCTGTTTCTAGATAGAAAGAAAAGCCTTGTCTAGGAACGGAGTTGGAGTGCATGGTCAGAATGTGGTTAGCGTGCAGCTCGTCGAGGAGTTTCCTCCACAGGATCTCTGTGCGTCGGAGGGCATTAGGGACTGCCTCGAGGTGCCTTTTTGTCCAGGTGAAAAACCGTTTTTTTTGCACGCATGTGTCCTTGGCAGGCTCGGAGACACGGTGCATTGTGTAACGTTGTGTCACTTTTATCTTGAATATTCCCGTTGTTTCGATTTTGTTCTGCTGCTACTGTTTTGCAGGAATGAGCTTGGGCGAAGAGACCCACCGGTATCGGAGCTACCATTGCTGGTTTTTGCATATGCAGCCAGTACGTCAAGGCGGAGGAGCTGGAATGGCTAGACTCGGTGTGCAACACTTCCGTGTGGTAGTCGGAGCATACGCCCCTACTTTGATTTTGGCATTAATATGCATGCTGTGCCGCACACTTGTGTAGCAGTTTGAAGCGCTGTCACTAGGCGTCACAAGCAACGAAGTGCACTGTGTATCAAATTGCATGGCGTTGTGTGTAGTGGCGGAGAGTGCGTCGGCGCGCAGCTATGCATTGGGAGCTCTTGGAGGTTTCTCGACCTCAACCTTTTTGCTGTGCATTTGCAGGCCATATGTTGCCTTGTTTCAAACTCGAACGTTTCGAGTTGGTGTTTGTTGCTCATGCATCTCGTGTGTGATGAGGGTTTGATGCAGCCAGTACGTCAAGGCGGAGGAGCTGGAATGGCTAGACTCGGTGTGCAACACTTCCGTGTGGTAGTCGGAGCATACGCCCCTACTTTGATTTTGGCATTAATATGCATGCTGTGCCGCACACTTGTGTAGCAGTTTGAAGCGCTGTCACTAGGCGTCACAAGCAACGAAGTGCACTGTGTATCAAATTGCATGGCGTTGTGTGTAGTGGCGGAGAGTGCGTCGGCGCGCAGCTATGCATTGGGAGCTCTTGGAGGTTTCTCGACCTCAACCTTTTTGCTGTGCATTTGCAGGCCATATGTTGCCTTGTTTCAAACTCGAACGTTTCGAGTTGGTGTTTGTTGCTCATGCATCTCGTGTGTGATGAGGGTTTGGGTGGAGCTATCGGCTTGCAAGTACCCGGGGCTGTTGGAGCAGTGCGCAGAGTCTGCTATGCTGTGCCTCAATTTTCTGGCCAGTTGCAGACATCAGGCTGAATGCTGGGAAGCTCACTGCGTGAAGAGGAGGGTGAGCAAGTTCCATGGTTGCATTGTTTGGCGGGTTCGTGGAGGTCGTGCGATGGAGACGTTTAGCTGAATGGCGCTTGGACTGGTCGTTGCGCGGCAAAGGCTAATTACTTAAGCCGCTGGCGAGGACAGGCAGCTTCTAGTTTGACAGCAGAGCAAAGGGCAGACGGTTATTCGACATGCCTCCCGTTGCATGACATGAGCGTCGATGAGTAGGGGTGATGCGATTGTGATTCGGTAATTCTGCGAATTCGCACTGTTGGCACATCCAAGTCGAGTTGCCCCCAGCTAGTGCTTTTGCATCGCAAAGTGCGAGCACTTCTTTTGCATTCCCCGGATTTGTCGTTTCATGTTGTAACTGCCTCACACGACATCAGCGCGAGTTGCACAGAGCCGATAGCTTAGGAAGCGCTCGTGAATTTGCATTAGAAGAGCGTTGTATTGACGTGTTTGAAATGCCTGTAGATGCAGGGGTGAGGAGAGCACGCGTGTGCATTTATTTGATAATCTCCAAATTATATGTAAGCCATGACGTGAGACATGCTTTGATGTCTATAGCTCCAGTACTTTTGCAAAGGAGTGCAATGGATTTAATGCTTGCCCACGTTAGTACACCATGTGCTCGCAATTCCTCCAAACTGTCTCAAGAGCTATTGAAAACTTGGTATAAAACGCTTTCCGTGAGTTCACATTTCGCCCAGCCTGTAAGCTTCGTTGTGCTTCGCGGGTGAATAAATTGATTGCGCCTGATCAAATGTAGTTTCAGCAGGGCTCACAAAATATCATTTTCACGAGTAAGCGGATTTTCCTAAAGTGCTGCAACACGTGATTACTGGGATCTTTGCAGTGGACATAATTCTGTCGAGCGGCATTGAGCAAAATTTTTACTAATATGCGCCATAGTGGTTGATGGCGTTGTTTTGGACAATCTTCTTTGTGAGCGTTAGGCAATCAAATGCATGCAGTTGCAGCTCCTCTGTGGAGGCTAATGAAATTCAGGATGTACGTGAATAAGTCTGGTATTTTGCTTACACTCTGAAGAAAACTAATGTGTTTCGAGGTACACGCAATAATTAGTCCCCTAGGCCATGCACTGTGTGCCATCTGCTCAGTGTGGGCAAAAAGGTTACTTCTCATCTTCTCATGATACCCGGGTCATGTTAGTGCGCCGTGTATTTGTGTCATTTCTCTATGCATTCTTTTTGAAATCACGGGGACAGCTAGAGTTCCTGCTGGGCGCTTTTATTTTTAGAAATGAACATTTTGCGGGCGTTACCTTTTCCGTCCGCAGTAGAGTTAAAATGTGTCACAAGAGTTCCTAGCCGCGCGGTAAACTCCTTTTCTGGAATGTGTAAAGAATTGCTCCCACTGAGGTAAATTTATTCTTAAACAGTTTGTCCCGCCAGAGCTACTGGTTTGCTGAAGAAGAGATGTCTGTGTCCATTGCACGCCAAACATTTTGCCGATACGCGCATCAAAGCTCCCACGGCCGTGTTCGTTTTTCGTCAGATCGGCATTTTTCGTCAAGTAGGCAAGATGTCTGTGCGCAAAGAGATGCCATTTGCTACTGCGTGGAAAGCATGGCGACGTAGTTTTTGTTGCATTGATGATGCTCTGTGCGGGTTCTCCGATGACGGAAGGCATGCTATTTGAACATCCCCTATCTTCCAAAAGCATGTCTTCCGCGCTCTTACATTGCTGCAGGGTAGCACTATGCTTTAAGCATCTGCATCATTGTAAAGTCGATGGCTTGTCGACCCTGAGAATTTCTGAAGAGGCAGATGTCAGTGCTATATATCAGACTTTTAAATTCTGTTACTGAATGCAATTACTCCAAGTGAACACCTTACTTTCAAATAGCATCTGCTGGGCCAAAGCGCGAAATCGCTAATCTGCTTCAATGTTTTCATGCAGCTTGTAATCTCAGGAGTATGCCAACCACTTTGTAACATGGAGATCGTGAGGAAATGAAGCGAATACTTGGCAACTGCGCTGTTACTGTCAGCGACATACAATGTTAATGTGATTTAATGAGAAGTCCCAGCACCTCGCAAAATGCGTGCACCTTTCCCACAGCGAAGATATTTCCAATGAGCATGTGGTCAAATTTGTGCACGAATCATCTAGGTTTTTTTTCTGTGACCTCTCCGTCAAGCGAAGAAGATGAACAGCAATTCTGGAGACAGATAGAAACTCTGCTGGCTTTTTATTTTCGCTATGTTTCGAACGACGTGCACCACCTTTAGTAAGCGGCAGACTCCCAGCTCTACCTTGACGCTACCTCGGAAAGTTGGGATATTTCACGTGAGGCTCCAAGACGTATTTTAAACTTCTTTCACAGGCGAATAAACGACTATGCCTCCACTGAACGACCTGCCCATGCAATTTGCTTTCTCACTACTCCTTTATTGCTGAAAGAGCGATCTTTGCGTGTTTAGCTTGCTAAACATTTTTCCGAGCATGTTCATCAAGGCTCACCCGAGCGATGTTCCTTTTAAGACGGTGTTCATGTTTCGTACGATGTGAGCAATGCGTTTGCAGTGATACGCTGTTCACTGAAGAATAGAAAGCCTGGACATTCAGCTTTCGTTACTATGATGCACAGACACTTCCGTTAGTCTGCTGTAGATTCTTTTTAACATCAGCGTTTAGTGCTAAATTAATAGTGTAACTCGAACCTGTCTTATTTGTGAATAGGGATTTTCGCGACTTTGTTCATGTTCAATCTTCAGACCTTTGAATTTTTGCCATATTCCACCAGGATGCCGGTACGGAATGGACGCTTGGGGCATTCTGAAAGTGCGGCAAACACAGTATGCCAGGATTGTAAATTTCTTTTACAATCAGGCAGCACTGGTAAAGAGTCGCTTCATTATGTGCGTCGCTCAATACAGTTACCTCATTTGTAACGCCAATTATCGAAGAGCCTCCGCAGAACCGAAACGCGAAACCTGCTTGCCCCTTTCATTGTTTCTATGCAATCTATGAGCTCTGGCGGCGTATGATCACTTTGGCACATGCACAACGCGAATGTGGCAAGCACGTGGCTTGTACGGTCATACTCTGAAGAAAGTGAATTTTAGTTAATTTGGAACTCAGATAGGACGTAGCCTCACGTTATAATGTGCGTTTTACAAAAAGAAACTATTTTCATCCATTGGCTGCGCATGTCTTAACTACCTTCCATTGGTGACGCGACAGAGATAGATACGAATCCCGGAGGTACATTTTTTCGTTCGAACATTACCCAACAGCGGAGGATAAAACTGTTTTCTGAGCAGTTCCTAGCCGTGCTGTGAACGTTTTCTATAGACATGTCACCAACGTCGCTTTGGCACTTGCGGTGTTGCGAAGTTGAAATGTAAATATGGCTTGATTCGGGGCGCATGTAATTACTTTCCTTACCAAAGTATGCCTTCAGCACAATTTTTTCGCAGTGAAACTATTTTCCATTACTGCTTTCTCTTAGCAACACACTGGCCATTTGTGTTGATTGTCTGTAACTTTTTGCTGATGCAGCGGAGATACAGACGAGTTTTGGTGGCCCTTTATTTTGGATCTTGTTATGAGCGTACGCATTTTCATCGGACGACATATCGCAAGCGTTGCCTTGCCGCAACCGCGGAAAGCTTTAATTCTTCATGAGGGGTTTCTGCCCCACCTGTGAATGCTTCTTCATGTGTGAAGAGGATTGTGTCTGTTGTATGATTGCTTCACAGTTTGCTTTGTTAGAACTCCTGGACTGCTGGAGGAGAGAAATGCGCGTGCTTTTCCTATCCAAGCTTTTACTGAGCGCGTAAAATCTCGTTCATTTTTTGTCAGATGCTCGCGTTCCGTAGGGTGCGCAAGAGGCAGATGCGTAGTGAGATGCTCTTTGCTATAGGCCGAAAAAGGTTGACCACCTTGCTTTTGTTGGTTGAGGTACTAACGTTTTGGATGGTTCGCTAGAAAGTCTTATCTGGAGCCTAAAGTTGGTGTTACACCTAATCTGTAGCCCGTAGTGTTCACAGTTGAAAAAAAAATCGCCGAATAAATTCAATGACTCCAAACTCGCTTATATTTCAGGTTGACTGGTCAATGCTCAGCAAGGTTCTATCTGGGACGGTTGCATAATTGCTTAAATTCGCTTGTAAAGCTTTCGTGAAGAATCGTTTCTTGAAAATGCATTCAGCATGTTCATGCATATACAAATGCGCGTGGCGTGGAAATCACTGCATGCCGTCACATTTGCTTCCGGAAGGCTTCAGCAGCAATATGCTGCTGCAAAATATGGATAAAACAGCTGAAAGGAATAGAGGGGTATGCTAAAGGCATCAGTGTTTCGACCGTCGTGTGCAGCATAGTGTATACGAAATACGTATGAGGAATGTTTGTATTCACGCGTCGAAATAGGCGTGATAGATGGTTTAGTGGACGCTTCGTTGTCTACTGCTTCATCATGCCTGTATGACGACAGGCAGAGGGCCTGCAAATGTCGACGTGCTGTGAAGGGACTTACGCTTTTCTCGCTATTTTGTGCACGTTGCCTGAAGCACGTTTCCCTTTGAAATCTTCTGCAAATGCTAGCTGTAAGCTAGCTATTTCTAAACTGGAAAAGAGCGTCGGGGTCTTTCACCTGTAACAAAGCGTTGATTCATACTGACACAAAAGCTTTTTTGCCGTTGCATCGTCTCTCACCTGCATTATGTTTCAAAGACTTCAGTGGATGACAGCTCAAACGACTTGCTCAAGCTTTGCGACGAATTATGTGTGATGTATTTTCTTAGGGAGTAAGCAGCAGTGTGTGACAGATATCGAGTTGTGGCTTTACCGTGATGCGAACATGTTATGTGCAAACGTTTGGATTTCGATTGTTCTCAATTTCTGTTGCTCATACAAATGTAACGCTATATAAGAGAAGGTCTGTACTAGTTGTAAATGATGAAGAATCTTCATAGCAGATACGTGAAGACCCGAACTCTTTGTTGTAGGCACAAACTCCTTGTTGTTTTGCCCTATTTATATGAATTGAAACTCATAGTACGTGGCACGTTGAAGTCGTGTTGGACCTCATACGTGTGTTTTTGTTGCTTCTCTAGTAATTCACAGGGCTTGCTTCCTCAGTTTTCTTTGACTGCTGTCATGCAGCCAGTAAGCCTACGAAGTTGGATACAACGTTGAGCACCTGGAATGCCAAGAACCTGAAGAATGCTCAGGGACATCTGGACTCTTTCTCCTATCGTGTGTGAATCCAGTCTACTTGAAGTCACAATGTCCCAACGTTGCGGTCAACAAAGCACCTCGAAGCACTGAGTATTCTACTCTTTTTGCTCCTTGTTTTTGGCCTGTCAAAGTTGAGTGCTGTAGGCAAAGATGAACTTTCACGTTCAGCAGCAGTTTGCTTGGCAGGGTGTCAATGAGATACATACATTGAATGAGGCGCCGAAACACGCGCTGGTTTCAACAATTCCTCCAGGCGACTTGTGAAACTAATTTTTTCTAGTCTACGCAAGGCTTTTTTTTACGTGCAGCGAGTAAGCGACAAAAGACAGCCACAGTGACCAAGGCCCTTGCCCGAGCTCAAGGGTGCTATGATCTTCTAAAGGTTATTAGAAGCCTTGCTTTATGTGACACTCTGATGTTTCGCTTCACGCGTAGCTCCACAATTATTCTGAATACATCAGATAAGATGCTTTTGAAGTCATATTTCGCAGATGCTACTCTAGTTTAAAATAGCGAAGTTTTAGGACATTCATTAAACACCTGTGGAAGCACTGAACGACGTTTGGACAACTCTGCTGCATAACCCAGATGGGTGTTGGACTGTGGGCTATGGACGGAATAACAACCCATCCGCGGTGTCTAGTTGTATAAAGAATGAGTGGGTTGCTCCAACGTTGCTAAGGCGCATGATAGACTCAGATCTGCGCATTACCTCTTAATTTACGGGAGTCGCCACCTGATTTTGAAAGTTCTTCGGCTAGAATTGTCTGATGTCCTGGGGTGCTAGAGGTATTCATCAGGGCGTAAGTCTTGTTGGAGGCGTGTTTTTGCTATAAAGTGATTTTGACTGGGTGGCGAGGGCGCTACGCTACGTCGTTCGGTGTGATGTATCTCGGTGACTATTGTCGCGATATTATGTACATTCCGGACGCAGTTATGCATTTTAGCCATCATGAGGGCGTTGTAGCTCCCTAATTGGTTAATGCGTGATTTGTCGTACTTGTTCTGCAAATGGGGAGCATCTACGAGAAACAAAAGTGGAGCATGCACAGCAGTAATAATGAGCTTTGCTGTCAACGTTAACGAATTCACAATGCACTATGACGCCTCATGCAGCAGGGATAGCATGCCTACTACTTTGTAAACGTATCATTCATATCTTGCTCGCTTTCTCTTATACTAATCGCAGCTTCAAAGGATAGAAGTAGTCACCTCACGTGATGCTACAGCCAGTGCGCTTTTCGAGGGTTGGCTGTCCATAGACAGGACTCATGCGCAGGAACTCTTTCTTGTATGCAGTTCACCTTTCTTCTCTGATAAGAAACCGCATGTTTCAACCAAGATTCAGTTCTTACATTTGCATAGCTGGTCGTTGCTGTATCCAACAATAACACGGCTTCTCTTCTGCTCAACATTACACTGCGTGGACGTTCGATGCCTGCTTGTCTTGAATACTTCGCACGGAAAGTTTGAGTATCACGACTTAATTTAGCTGTCATTAGGTTTTAGGAGAGCTGCACATGTTGAGCATCTGGAGTGGCACGGTTCAGGCGTCTGCTCAATTTCGCTGCTGCCCGAGTTTCAAGAAGATGTGCAAATCGTGGATTTCTGAAATCGCACAGTTGAGTTCTCTGCACAATTTCGTTCCTACAGCACAAAAAACGTTCCAAATGTGCATGCGTTATGCGCGGCTTGCAGCCAGTACGTATAACTGCAGTTACCCCATCCTGCATTCTGTGTAAAAGTTTGTGTGAAGATGGCATTCATACACATGTTCAAAAGTGTGCGCTGGTGCGCACATCTCGCCTTTCGTATGATTTTGTTCTAAATGTAGTCAGTTAATGCTGACACTATTTGTATCTGGTTGTGGGAGAATTCATTTGCTGCCCGGTATGCATTGGTCGCTTCGATGGTACACAGAAGATGCCTAATCCAATACGTTTTGCGTGTGCAACTGTTGTGCCTATCCCTCCACGTTCGCAATGCTCTCCGAGATGCGATTAGCAGAGCAGATAACAGTAGTCGCCATCAGTAGACTCCCGTACAGGCATTCGTGATGCGGTCCAAACAGCGGCGCATGCAGAGCCCTATGCACTTTATCACATCCAACACTGTTTCATGTAGGCCGTATCGTTATGGCAACATGCCATCTTTTCATGATTTGTTGGCATTCTGCGTGTTCTCTGTTTACAAGAAAACGCCAAGTGGATCTGTGCCAATAGTCCCCGCAGATCGCTGGATGTGTCGCCGAAGTCCCTTTCGTTGCCGTCAAGTTTCACGACGATTTACTTTCATATAATAGCAATCGCAGCTTTTCAACTAAACTACAACATCATTGCAGGGAGTAAGACTTCGTAAATAAAAGCCTCCGGGGTGTACTGTTCTCCGATGCAAGCCATCGACGCCTCTTGGCTTTAGTAACGCTTCTACTCCCATCTTGATAGCGCAGGCTGATTTGTTTATTGGCCGCGTATGAAGAGCCACGTCGTTGCGTTGGCCATGATGCTATGATTAATTTGAATGTCGACAGTCTTTGGAATCCTGGTGGTCATGTTCATTCGTAAACTGTTTGCACCTGCATAGCAGGAACCAGCATTATATGCCAGAATATGATTAAATCATTACAGTGAGGAAATGCAAACTGTAACCTGGAACTGCTGGCTTTTATGCTTGCGAACATTATGCAAGAACACAAAGCGTGTTGGCTCACACCAACAAGCCTGTAAGAGAAATCGGATAAAGAGCGCTATTATGGATCGCACTGCTCACAACAGTTGCAGGAAGAATTATGTGTTCCTATGCCACATTTTTGCGCCTGAGCTGACCCTACCACTGGCTGCGGCTTGTGGTTGCATTTTATCCTGACCGCGTATATCAATGCTTCAGGTGACGGTGGCAATGACCTGCCTTGCTGTACCACTTACTGCTCGCTATGGGTTCTCGAACGTGCTGCACTATTGTGCTTCAAAGGCACAAAGCTGAGGATATAGTCTCAACATTGCTGGCTAATTGGAGCAGACTATTTCAACGTTTCTTCCATTCTGAACAGTCAATGACATTTCTGATATTATACATGGGGCTAGCGAATACTTGCAACGCCCTTCTGGCATGCAGCCGGTATGTCAAAAGATGCAATTCTCCGCCCACACATCTTCCGAAGATGCCAACCATGCTGATTTAGATACGCCACTCAATCAAACAGCAAAGCGAGGGATATTTCATGATATTCAGGAACTCTAGACTGTGATTTAATGGATTCCTCTATTCGGGCGTTGCGAGCTCACTGTGGGACGCTACAAGGCGAACTCCCTACGGCAACACTTGCCTCATACTGTCAGCATCATGTTTAGGACCTGGCGTACAACGCGGTGGCCTCGGCTGCATGCATCACTTGGCAGGGAGTAGGCGCCGCATCGGTCGGAGAACGTTTCGACGGGTGGATCTGTTCATCTCGAAGCTCTTTTGTTTTCCGTCACTGGAAATATGAACCGCGTTGTCAGCTGGTGACTATGGGCGTACTGTGGTATACAGTTCTCGTTGATGCAACGTTTGAATCTTAAATGTCAACTGCGAATTTCGCACCATTTTGGTCTCCTCTCCGTTCTGTGAGGCAAATGATTTGTTTCACAGGAAAAAACCCTTTGTGCAACGATGTGGAATGAGAAATGCGGTTTTCTGCACATTACTTCGGAACCATGCATTAGCACAAGCAACCCCATGGGGTTTTCTTGCTGATTCCCGCACGAGTTGCGCAATTCACAATGCAAAACTGCTTGTTAGTTTGCGTCTTTTAGCGCAAAGATATTGAGAAATCTTCATCGCTTGCGACCAGCAAGTTAGTGCATGCTGTCTAGAACAACACTTCGTTTCTTATCAAAAACTGAGGTCAATACGACGTCCTAGGTATCGACGACCGTGGACGAAGCTTAATCATATGCGAAACCGTGCTGGAATGAAAGAAACGTTGGGCGCAGAGTGTGCCGGACGCAAAGCTTGGCATCATGCATGTGCAGTATTGTAGAGGGGCATCAACCAGTGAAGTGCGCTTCCTTTCAGTCATCGGGGAGCAGTACTTTAATCAGGAGTCCACAAAGCGACTGCGGGGCGCAGTCTTTTAGTCGTCTGTTGAATAGAATTTGTCGGTAGTTGCTGCTGACGTGCGTTCCCAGATTTCTCGATTAGATTTCGAAAAAAGTGTCCAAATTGGCCGAATTGCTTTGCGAAATGGCAAAGTGTGATGATGTGCAGCCAGTATGTGAAAGGCGAGGATGTTGAGTCTTTGGGTTTTAGATTGTTGGCATAGTTGATGTTGCGTCATGGATACTGGCGATATACAATCTATCAGAGGTCTGTCCAACATTTAGTTCAGTTGTAATTGAGATGTTCGCATTGCGTCTAGCTCGGAAACTGAAGAGAAACGCGTCTTGTGCTTGTGTTGCGTGGCTGCGCGATTTGTTCTGGAACAGATTGGCTAGCTAAAAACATCTAATTTCAGGTGCTACCGCACTCATAACGCACTCAGCAGCTGAATGTGTGTTTGTGGGCGAACGTCGAGCACAAGCGTCCAGAAACATTTTTCATGGCAAAAATACGCATTTCACGATAGTGTACACTCACCACCCGGGGACACGCACGTACATACTGCTTAGAAAAACAAAAGGATCTGCAATTCGATTTGGCATTTGCTTCTGGCGGTGTTCAAGACCTGCAGCAAGCCCTGTGCGTAGGAACAACGCCTCGCATAAACACAACTCAAGTGTGCCATTCTGCGCTGCTGTTCACAATCAAGCACCGCAAGCACATGCAGCACCACGTTGTGTCAGTTGCCTTACATGCAGTAGCTTTGACGCTTCCACTTGATCTTTGTGATACAACATACTCTGGTTTTGCAAAGGAGCAGTATCGCATGCTTTCGGGAAACAAAGCGGTGTTGCAGGGAGTACGCAGTTGTCTTTGCGGGGCCACCAAAAATAGTCTAGTAGGGTGTTGAGTGCTAATCGTGAAACGTGCTTTTTGTAGAATTTTAAAGTGATTGCTTGGAGATTGTATCCGTGTTTGACCTGCAGCTTGTGTGCATTTGACGTGGTTTGGTGTACAATGTGCTTGCACCTTGCTGCTTTGCCTGCTGATATGTTGCTGTGGGCTGAATGCTTGTGGCGCGCTGAAGGCTCAGATGTCACACATTTATCCAGAGATTGTGGTGTCTTGATTTGGAGCCCTTAGTATTCTGGACATATGCGGGACGAAAGTTCTGGGATTCGTTTGACGACCTTCAACATGCCTCCCGTGTCCATTATTCTGGACAAATGCGGGACGAAAGTTCTGGGATTCGTTTGACGACCTTCAACATGCCTCCCGTGGTACACTGACTCGTACTTCACGTAGCAAGTAGATGTTAGCCGCTCGGTCGTCGTTAATCGGCAAGCCTGTACGCATGCAAAATGTGAACGAATATGTTACTCAGGAATATATGAATATATTGCGTGGCTTCACGAGTGAAGACCGGCTCTATAGTCGCGACCTTCGCCATGCATAGTCCGATATTATCTAGGGATATAAAACAATGCGAGTACAGTCTTATTCATGCCTTATAACTACAGTAGCAAATGTTGTGTCTCGCTCGAGAATCCTGCTGTGGGTAGCGTTGTGTAGTTGCCACTTGCGTCACCTTCATTTCCATCCGTTTTGAGTTGCCCTCTGATGCACAGCAGCATTGTGCTTCCCGAATTCGTATGCGTTAATCAAGTTGCAGATTTGGTTTGATTTCGTTTGGTTGTGGCTTATAAGCAGTCACTCTTTAAGATAGAGATCTTGGCTTTCAGCTCACATGCCGTGCAGCCTGTACGTGAACGTCGAAGAGTTTTTATCATGCACCTCACGGCGCAAACGCTTGCAGGTTTCGCGTGAAATTAGGGCACGCTGATTGATTCGAAGACGCGGAGCCCGCTCGGTGCATGGCATCCTAAGGCAAATGATATTTTCCTAGTAAAGTGGGTTGCTCTGTTGTTCTTGGTACGCCTCTCTGCAGAAAATCCTACGTCTCGAGGCTGATACATCACAAGAACCTTCGCAATTTCGAGCTTTTCGTTTATGTCTTTCTGAATTAAGCGATTGCTCTGAATATGTGCCGAACTGTGCTGGTGCACCATGCAGTTTACTGAAATTGAGCGTCACGGCACTTGCCGGCATTGAGTTTTGCGATGGCAGCAGCGTTTTCCAGGCTGCGAGCCGGTGACCCCAAATAGCCATGCTTCTAAGCGCACGCCACAATGCGCAGGTTAAAAGACGATGCATAGCCTTTGCAACATTGTGTCGAAGTGCGTGCTGTGTTGCAAACGAGCGTATTATACTTCTATGACAAATCAAAACCCTCTGGTGCCTGTGGGCTACATGTTCCTTCGCACGCGCGTTTCTGGGTCATCTCGAGGCGGCTGGAGCGCTCGGTCTACACGGGTAGTTGTTCCATGTTCAGTAGCAGGAGCATGGCATATGCGATGGTTTCAAATACATGCATTGCTTGGCAGGGAGTAGGCGCCCACAGAAAAGTCTTCTAGGTAATGCTCTGTTTTTTTTTCAAAACCACGTTACTTGCTTCTGCTTGGAAGAGAAATTCGTTATCATTTGATGACTATGGCGATGCTGTGGTTTACCGGACATATTGTGCGCGTTTCGCTGCTGAGCCTCGTATGCTTCACGTGTCGACGTTTGGCCCGCTTTCGTATAGGATATAGCTTATCATTTTGCGATAGGGTATTCTTCCGAGCGGAGTCGATTTTCCTGCAATGTTTGCAATGGTCTAAGAGACCGACTGCGCGTGATTCCTTATCCAAGACACGCAGAAGAAGCCCCATGGGGTTTTCTTGCTGATTCCCGCACGAGTTGCGCAATTCACAATGCAAAACTGCTTGTTAGTTTGCGTCTTTTAGCGCAAAGATATTGAGAAATCTTCATCGCTTGCGACCAGCAAGTTAGTGCATGCTGTCTAGAACAACACTTCGTTTCTTATCAAAAACTGAGGTCAATACGACGTCCTAGGTATCGACGCGCGTAAGACCCCGTGGACGAAGCTTAATCATATGCGAAACCGTGCTGAAATGAAAGAAACGTTGGGTGCAGAGTGTGCCGGACGCAAAACCT
Source organism: Eimeria necatrix (assembly GCF_000499385.1). Lineage (NCBI taxonomy): Eukaryota > Apicomplexa > Conoidasida > Eucoccidiorida > Eimeriidae > Eimeria > Eimeria necatrix. Next base: position 13,716 of record NW_013654777.1, read on the forward strand.
GGCATCGTGCATGTGCAGTATTGTAGAGGGGCATCAAACAGTGAAGTGCCCTTCATTTCAGTCATCGGAGAGCACTAATTTAATCAGAAATGCACAAAGCTGCTGCGGGGCGCAGTCTTTTGGACATACATTGAGAAACATTTGGTGGCCATTCTGGCTGTCGTGCGTGCCCACGTGTTTCAACTGGATTTGCACGCAAAAGTCCGAAGTGGCCGAATTGCTTTGCGAAATGGCATCAAAGTGTGATGATGTGCAGCGAGTATGTAAAAGGCGAGGATGTTGAGTCTTTGGGTTTTAGGTTGTTAGAGTAGTTGGAGTTGCCTGAATACTGGAGCTATAACGGCTGTGAGAGGTATGTCCACAATATGTTTCAGTTGCGTTTGAGATATTTGCGTAGCGTTGCTGTTGGGAAATGGAAAGAAACACGTTTTGCCTAGAGCGTTGGCGCGGCTACACGGATCGTTCTGGAAGAGAACTGCCAGCCGGTAGTGTTTTACGTGGTTGCTATCATTTTCACAAGACGCTCAGCAGCAGCTGTGTGCCACCACCCCACGTTTGCCCTTTGGGAAGCGTGAGGAAATAAGTTTTGCTTTTATTAAAAGCTCGGAACCGCATGGTGACGTTCGTACAACAGACATGCATACTGCTCAGGCGAACATCGAGGTCTGCAATTCGGTTCGGCGTTTTCTTTGAGTTGCAGCTGTGAACTGTAGAGACATTCGTCTGCAGAGACCACGCCCCTCACACACACAAAGTAACTGCGCGACTGTGCTTTGCTGCCACATTCAAACACTACCGGCTGGCAGTTCTCTTCCAGAACGATCCGTGTAGCCGCGCCAACGCTCTA
>NW_013654778.1:2500-5000 GCF_000499385.1 Eimeria necatrix
TGCTGTTGCTGCTGCCTGGTGTTGCTCTGCTGCTGCTGCTGCTGCTGCTGCGTTGTGTCAGTTTGCTGCTAGTCTTTGTTACTGGGGGTACGGACGCATAGAGTGCGGTAGCAGCAGCAGCAGCAGCAGCAGCAGCAGCAGCAGCAGCAGCAGCAGCAGCAGCAACCGCAGCAGCACATTGAGAAAAGTGAATAGCCTAGCAACACCAACAGTCTATAAAGCAGGCAGCAGCAACTGCTGCTGCAGCTAAAACGACAGCACTGAAATTCCCAGCAGCAGCAGCAGCAGCTGCTGCTGCAGGCTATAGTCTCATTTTAAACCCCGTGCAGCAGCAGCAGGTGCTGCTGCTGCAGCTTCTTCTGTCTGCTGCTTCTGCAGCAGCACCTATGCCAGCTGCTGTTGCAGCTGCTGCTGCTCCTGCGGCAGCATCTATGCCAGTTCCTGCTGCAGTGGTCGCTGCTTCCGCAGCACCCACGCCAGCTGTTGCTGCAGTTGCTGCTGCTGCTGCAGCAGCGTCGATGTCAGCTTCTGCTGCGGCAGCTGCTGCTGCTGCTGCTGCTGCTGCTGCTGCTGCAGCTAAGCCAGCAGCTGCAGCAAAGCCGACGTCTGGTTCCCATTGACTGCAGCATTTTGTCGAATTTTTGGCAGCAGCGGAGTCAGCAAAGAGCGCACGGCGCTGCGGAAGTCAGGAAGGTCATCTAGCTGCAGCAGCAGCAGCAGCAGCAGCAGCAGCAGCAGCAGCAGCGGAGGCTCAGTCGAAGCAGCAAATGCGAGGCAGCAGCAACTAGCAACGAGGACGCGCAACTTGGAAGCAGCAGCAACGATATGCAGCAGCAACAGCAGCAGCGCCTCACAACCAGCAGCAGCAAAAGCAACAGAAGCAGCAGCGGCAGCAGCAGCAGCAGCAGCAGCACCTGCAGCAGCAGCAGGCTTACGTAGTCGATAATCGGCGCTGTGTCTGCCATGGCAAGGCGGGAGAAGTTGACGTCAAACTCAGCCCGCTGCTCAGTGCCGTCTCCCTGCAGCAGCAGCAGCAGCAGCAGCAGCAGCAGCAAACATGCAGCAGCGGCAGCAGCAAGAGCGTGGTTGCTCCTAGGCTGTCCTGCTGCTGCAGCAAAAGCTGTCGGAGATTCACGGAGCAAAACTCCACCGCAGCGCAGAAGCGGCAAGTGCTGCACCTGCAGCAGCAGCAGCTGCTGCTGCTGTTGCTGCTGCTGCTGCTGCTGCTGTTGCTGCTGCGGCTAACCTCTTCATCTGCATCGAAGTAGGCCGCCCTGCGGTCCGTCCGTTCCTTCCCTGCAGCACAGCAGCAGCAGCAGCAGCAAAGGCAGCTGCTGACTTGTGCTGCAGCAGCACCCGCAGAAGACTAAACAGCTCTTTCAACCGAAGCAGCAGCAGCAGCAGCAGCAGCAGCAGCAGCAGCAGCAGCAGCAGCGAACCTGCTGCGTCGAAGTCGTGTCCCTTGATGAGCATTTCGAGAGTGTCGAAGATATCGTTAAGCAGCTCCTGGTCTGCTGCTGCTGGCGTTGCTGCTGCTGCTGCAGCAGCAGGAGCAGCAGCAGCGCCAGCAGCGTCCTGCGCTGCTGCTGCTGCAGGGCCAGCAGCAGCAGCAGCAGCAGCAGCAGCAGCAGCAAGCCTCGCCAAACCCATCAAAAAGACCCGCCGCTTGTATATTGAACAACCTGCACTCATGCTGCTGCTGATGGAAGGAATTATAACAGCAGCAACAAACTGCTGCAGCAGCCCCTGCTGCAGCTGCTCCAGCCCGTTCGGCAGCGCCGTCAAGTCGGGGCACCGACACTGCAGCAGCAGCAGCAGCAGCAGCAGCAGCAGCAGCAGCAGCATATGTATTGATTGAGTAGTCAAAAAGTTAACTAACTGATTAGTTGATTAATTAACTGGTCAATTAATAAATTAATTGAGTAAATTAGTTAATTAGTTAATTAGTACTAAGCAGCTACATTTATTTGCTGCTGCTGCTGCTGCTGCTGCTGCTGCTGCTGCTGCTCTGCATGCATGCGTTTGCTGCACCTGGAAAAGCAGCAGCGAATGAGTTAGTGCTGCATTGAATTGCTGCTGCTGCAGCTGATGGGCTTTCTTCAGCAGCACCGTCAGCAGCGTGGGCAGCAGCTGTCTGTACGCCTCGAAGTCCATGAACCTGCAGCAGCAGCAGCAGCAGCAGCAGCAGCAGCAGCAGCAAGAGATGTAGCCAGGCCTCGCAAAGAATGGCAGCTGCAGCAGAAGTTGCTGCTGCTGCTGCTGCTGCGTGGTGCTAGTCTGTCTATGTGCTGCAGCAGCTAAACCACCAACTTCGTCCTGCCGCTGCTGCTGCAGCAGCTGCTGCTGCTGCTACTTCTGCTGCTGCTGCTGCTACTTCTGCTGCTGCTGCTGCTCCTTCTGCTGCTGCTGCTGCACCTGAAGATGGCGTTAAGAAGGTCGAAGCCAGTGGCAGCGAGCCTCCTGTGGTAGAGGCAGTACTGGGTCCTCTCGAGCAGCGCAG
>NW_013654778.1:10000-13422 GCF_000499385.1 Eimeria necatrix
AGCCTCAAGGCTTCTATCAATGTTACAGTATTGCTGCATGCAGCAGCAGCAGCCACAGCCACAGCAGCTGCAGCAGCAGCAGCAGCCGGGGCCACAGCCACAGCAGCAGCAGCAGCAGCAGCAGCAGACCCCGAAGTTGGTGCTGTGCAGCCCGTTTATGTACAGGGACGAGCAGTTAGTGGTTTAGGGTTTACAACTTCGTTATTGAGTCTAGGGTTTAGGGTTTAGGGCGAAGGGTTTGCGCAAACGTTGCCCGCTGCCTGCAGCAGCAGCAGCAGCAGCAGCAGCAGCAGCAGCAGCAGCCCCGGCGGCGCTGGGGGTCGGTGTCTGGGGTCGTTTTGGCCGGATTTTGTTGGTTTTTGCGTCTGCATGCATCGAAAAGTGGCGGGAAACCTCGAAAAAGGGTTTATTTTGGAAAATAAAACCTTTTTTGGAGTTAATTTTCGGGTTTTTGGAGCTTTTCCGCGAGAAAGCATGTCCGTTCGGTGCCGCCACCTGCTGGTGAAGCACAGCGGCTCGCGGAACCCTGTGAGCCGCCGCACGCAGCAGGCGGTGACGCGCAGCAAATCGGAGGCTTTGCTGCTGCTGCAGGAGCTGCAGCAGCAGCTGCAGCAGCAGCAGCAGCAGCTGGAGCAGCAGGGGCTGCCGCTGGAGCAGCGGCAGCAGCAGCAGCAGCAACTCTTCGCAGCACTCGCGCAGCAGCACAGCGACTGCAGCTCCTTCCGCCAAGGAGGAGATCTCGGCTGCTTCTCCAAAGGACAGATGCAGCAGCAATTCGAATTTGCTGCTTTCAGTTTGCTGCCGCAGCAGCTCAGCGAAGTCGTCGAGACCGACAGCGGCCTCCACCTCATCCTCAGGATTGCCTAGCAGCAGCAGCAGCAGCAGCAGCAGCAGCAGCAGCAGCAGCGGCGGCGGCGGCAGCAGTGCAGCAGCAGCAGCAGTGCAGCAGCAGCAGCAGCAGCAGCAGCAGCAGTGCAGCAGCAGTGCAGCAGCAGAAGCTGCAGCAGCAGAAGCAGCAGCGGAAGCTGCAGCAGCAAGGAGCGAAGAACAGGCCCGGCGTGCAGTAGTGGAGAGTCGGAAGCAGCAGCAGCGGCACCATGAGCAGCAGCAGCGGCGACAGCAGCAGCAGCAGCAGCAGCAGCAGCAGCAGCAGCAGCAGCAGCAGCGATGTGCTGGAACATATGGAGTTTGAGGTGTTTGGGAAAGTGCAGGGGGTTTGCTTCAGGGCCTACACGCAGAAAGAAGCAAAAAGGTGCAGCCCAAACCCTAGCAAACCCTAAACCCTAAACCCTAAACCCTAAACCCTAAACCCTGTAAACCCTCGTTGATAAACCCTAGAAACGGACAACTCCAAACCCCAGTTGGCGAGTTCTGGTTCCTAAACCCTAAACCCTAAACCCTAGTTCAGTAGCCCTCGTCTGCAAACCCTAGAGAACAGATCGGCGCAAACCCCAAACCCTAAACCCTAAACCCTAAACCCTCGCGCGCAGCGCGCGCCAACGACCTGGGGCGCGCAGCTCGCGACCCCCAAACCCTAAACCCTAAACCCTAAACCCTAGCGAAACCCTTTTTCGAATTCTGGAGAATAAATAATTTATTTATTTATTTATTTATTTATTTATTTATTTATTTATTTATTTGTTTATTTATTTATTTATTTTAGGCTGGGACTTGTAGGGTTTGTGAGGAATAAGCCCAGCGGGAGTGTCGAAGTGGCAGCAGAAGGGTTTAGCAAAACCCTCCAAGGGTTTAGGGTTTGGCTCCAAACCACCGGCAGCCCCCGCAGCAGCGTTTCGAGGGTTTGCGTTCGAGAGAAAAGAACCATTCAAACCCTTTCTTTCTCCGACTTCCAGGTCCAAACCCTAAACCCTAAACCCTAAACCCTAAACCCTAAACCCTGCGCAGTAGACCCTTCTTTCGGCGGCCTGCAGGTCCAAACCCTAAACCCTAAACTCCTCCCCTCGCAGACTTACAGGTCCAAACCCTAAACCCTAAACCCTAAACCCTTCTTTTCAGCGGCTCACAGGGCCAAACCCTAAACCCTAAACCCTTCGCAGACTTACAGGTCCAAACCCTAAACCCTAGGTTTTGCAGCCTAGCGTTCAGCAGCTGAAGAGCCAAACCCTAAACCCTAAACCCTAATTTCTGTTTTCTGGGGGCAAACCCTAAATCCCAGGCGCCGCCGACGGAGCAGCAAACCCTAAACCCTAGCTCCCCCGGCTAAACCCTAAACCCTAGCTTCCCTGGGCCAAACCCTAAACCCTAGCTTCTGTGGGCTAAACCCTAAACCCTAGCTTCTGTGGGCTAAACCCTAAACCCTAGCTTTCGAAGACTTCCAGTTGCAAACCCTAAACCCTGAGAAAGAGGTTAAAGGGAGGGAATTGAATTTGTGTTTGCTGTCTTCAGATTATCAGAGACCCTAAACCCTAAACCCTAAACCCTAAACCCTCGTCGCAAACCCCAAGGTCCGTAGACCTCAGTCCAAAGCCCGAAACCTCCCTTCGAGGGTTTAGGGTTTAGGGTTTAGGGTCTACGGCTTCTGTCTTGTTCTTGTGGCTGCTCGCCTCCACCAAATCCATCAAAAGCAGCAGCAGCACAGCAGCAGCAGCAGCACAGCAGCAACAGCACAGCAGCAGCAGCACAGCAGCAGCAGCAGCACAGTAACAGCAGCAGCAGCAGCACAGTAACAGCAGCAGCAGCAGCACAGTAACAGCAGCAGCAGCAGCACAGTAACAGCAGCAGCAGCACAGTAACAGCAGCAGCAGCAGCACAGTAAAAAGAGCAGCACAGCAGCAGCAGCAGCAGCACAGCCTCAGCAGCTGCTCTGCAAATAAATAAAAATTAAAAATTAAAAATTAATTTTATATAAAAAATTAAAAGTGTAAATTAAAAAACGCAAAATGAAAAAAGTAAATGCTGCTGCTGCTGCTGCTGCTGCTGCAGCAGCAGCAGCAGCCGCAGCAGCAGCAGCCACAGGCGGCCCCCAAAGGAATTCCCAACTCTATTTAGTGAATTAAGTTATTATTGTTAATTTATATTTATTATTTATTTATTTATTCTATTTATTTATTTATTTTATTTATTTATTTATTTTATTTATTAATTTATTTATTTATTATTTAATTATTTAATTATTATTATTTATTTATTATTTGCAAAAAGGGAGAATCGCACGCGAATTCTACACTACAGCCAGATGCTTCAGATCAGTTTGCTGCTGCTGCTGCTGCTGCTGCTGCTGCTGCTGCAGCTGTTGCTGCTGCTTGCTGCTCTCGGCTGCTGCTAAGTCTTTGCAGCAGCAGCAGCAGCAGCAGAGGGTACAGGGCCGCTGCGCGGGCCCTGGGAGCAGCAAATATGCTGCTGCTGCAGCTCTTGCTGCTGCAGCTCCTGCTGCTGCAGCTCTTGCTGCTGCAGCTCTTGTT
>NW_013654779.1:0-5000 GCF_000499385.1 Eimeria necatrix
AGCTCTTGCTGCAGCTCTTGCTGCAGCTCTTGCTGCAGCTCTTGCTGCAGCTCTTGCTGCAGCTCTTGCTGCAGCTCTTGCTGCTACTGCAGCTCTTGCTGCAGCTCTTGCTGCAGCTCTTGCTGCAGCTCTTGCTGCAGCTCTTGCTGCAGCTCTTGCTGCAGCTCTTGCTGCAGCTGCTGCTGCAGCTCTTGCTGCAGCTGCTGCTGCTTCTGCAGCAGCTGCAAGAAGAAGATCTGTACAAGTTTTTTGATTCATTGAGTTAATTTGTGAAGTTTGCCACTACAGAAAAAATTATTTTGCTTCCTGGCATTTGCAGCAGCACGAAGCCCTTCAGCAGCAGCAGCAAAACAGCAGCAAGAGGAAACAAAAAAGAGACAACTGGAAACAAATTGAATAAATAGAAACTAAACAAATTACAAAAACTGCCACTAGGAGACTCTGCCGCTGCTGCTGCTGCTGCTGCTGCTGCTGCTGCTGCTGCTCTCTCCTGCGTCAAGTTGCTGCAGCCGCCGCAGCGCCTGAGCCCACCTGCAGCAGTAACAGCAGCAGCAGCAGCAAAAGGTGCAGCAGCAGCAGCAGCAAGCGCAGCAGCTGCAGCAGCAGCAGTAGCAGCAATGCTAAAGGCTACAGCCAGCAGCAGGAGAAAGGAGCAGCAAATTCTAACAAGTGTTTTTTGAATTAATTAAATTAAATTTACTTTTTAAATTTAATTTGTTTTTGTTTAATTCAATTTAACTTAACTAATTTAATTTAATTTAATTTAATTTAATTTAATTTAATTTGATTTAATTCAGCTTAATTTAATCCAATTTAATCAAAAAGAATTTAATTTATTAAAATAAAATTTATTTATTTTAATTAAATGGAAATTAATTGAATAAATTTTACTTCATTTAAATACATAAAACAAAATAATTAATTTTTAAAAATAATTTAATTTGATTTATTTTAATGAAATAAATAAAATAATAATTTAACAAAACGTAATACTGAGATATTGCAATGTAATAAAATATTGTTTTAAAATTAAATTAAATCAAACTAAATTTAAAATGCAATTAAATATTATTTTATAATTAAATTAAATTAAATTAAATTAAATGCAAGGCAGAAAGAAATGCAATAAATATTAATTCATTTTAAAAACAATAATGGAAAAGAAAAAGAAACTTTCGAGCCGACAAAACAACTAAACGAGGGTTTAGGGTTTAGGGTTTAGGGTTTAGGGTTTAGGGTTTAGGGTTTACTTGTAGACTTTGTGGATGGGTTTGAAGTCAAAATCAATCAAATGGACTTTTTGGTAGCCGCGGCAAAACCCCAAAGAGTCCATTTCAGCAAAACCCTCTTGCTGCATGCGCTGCTGCAGCTGCGGCAGCTCTACACACAGCAGCAGCAGCAGCAGCAGCAGCAGCAGCAGCAGCAGCGGCAGCAGCAGCAGCAGCAGCAGCAGCAGCGAAAAGGAAGGCAGATAAACGTGGAGCTGAGGAGCTCGCTGCTGCGGTGTCTGTACAGCTCGGAGCAGCAGCACTGAATAGACTTTGAATTTAAATTAAAATAAATTAAATTAATTAAATTAAATTAAATTAAATTAAATTAAATTAAATCTTTTAATTCTTTAATTGCTGCTCACCTCCCCAAACCAGCAGCAGACGCAGCAGCACGCTCACGTCCATTGCTGCGCGCCCCAGCAGAAAGCGGCAGAGCCACTGGATTGCTGCTGCTTCTGCTTCTCTCATTTTGCTGCTGCTGCTGCTGCTGCTGCTGCTGCAGCTGCTGCAGCTGCTGCAGCTGCTGCTGCTGCTGCTGCTGCTGCTGCTGCTGCAGTTTGGCTTTATATTCAACTTGAATTCGGGTTGGCAATTCGGTAGCCGCTGCCCGCTGCAGATTACACGCTGCCAGCCAGCGCGTTTGCTGCGCTGCTGCTGCTGCTGCTGCTGCTGCTGCTGCTGCTGTTGCTGCTGCTGCTGCTGCTGCAGCAGCTGGAGCAGTTCGATTCCCACTGCAGCAGCAAAGAGAGGAAAGCAAAAAGACATAAATATAAATAAAAATGCAAATTAAAGAAATTATTATTTATATTATTTAAAAATAAATATATATTTATATTTACTTTGAAGTAAATAAAATAAAAGTGTCATTTAAACAAACAAAACAAGAAGCAGCAAAAGTGTATTTCCCAAACTTTTATTATTTTCAATTTATTCTGCATTATATTATAAATTCATTTACTCTTTTTGTGCTGCTGCTGCTGCTGCCGCGCAGCAGCAGCAGCAGCAGCAAAGCTGCTGTGGTGTACAGACACCTTGGAGAACGCCTGAAGCAGCAAATGCAAAAGCCAAAAAGAAAAATTAAATTAAATTAAATTAAATTAAATTAAATTAAATTAAATTAAATTAAATTAAATTAAAATAAAAGTAATAATTAAATTAAATTAAATTAAATTAAAAATAATTATTTAATTTATAATAAATTAAATTAAATTCGCTGAACTTGCTGCTGCTGCCAGCAGCAGCAAAGCGCCGCAGCAGCAGCAAACTGGCCGCTCGAGGAAAGGATGAAATAAATAAAAAGAAAATAAAAATAAATAAATAAATAATTTAAATAAATAAATAAATAAATAAATAAATAAATAAATAAATAAATAAATAAATAATTTATTTATTTATTTATTTATTTATTTATTTATTTAAATTATTTACTTCCAAATAGTTGTCCAAGTTTAGCCAGCAGCAGCAGCAAAGAGGCCTTAGGGAGCAGCAGGATGAATTGCTTCGCGGCTCTGCTGCTGCTGCTGCTGCTGCTGCTGAAGGCTTTGCTGCTGCTGCTGCTGCTGCTGCTGCTGCATCTCCGTTCCGCGGCCGCCCTGCTGCTGCTGCCCGCCGAGCTGCTGCTGCTGCTGCTGCTCTCTTTCTCCAAAGTTTTCTTGCTAGAGGAACCCCTGCTGCTGCTGCTGCTCTCGATCTCACAGCCTGCTGCTGCTGCTGCCGCTGCTGCTGCTGCCGCTGCTGCTGCTGCTGCTGCTGCTGCTGCTGCTGCTGCTGCTGCACAAGCTGCGTCAGGAGCTGCAGCGCAATCTCGTGCTGCCCTGCTGCTAGGGCCTGCAGCTGCAGCACAGCAGCAAACAGCCGCCAATGCTGCTGCAGCACATGAGCAACAACAGGCAGCAAATCAACAGCGCCAGCACCTGCTGCTGCTGCTGCTGTTGCTTCTGCTGCTCCTCCTGCTGCAGCAGGTGCTGCTGCTGCTGCTGCCTTTGCTGCTGCTTCTGCTGGCTGCAGCAACGCTGCTTGGGGAGGAGGCGGCAGCACCAAGAGACCTTGTGCTGCTGCCTCTGCTGGTGCTGCTGCTGCTGCTGCTGCTGGTGCTGCTGCTGCTGCTTCTCCGTCTATGAAGACGCGGAGATTGTTCTGCGGCTGCTGCTGCAGCTGCTGCAGCTGCTGCAGCAGCAAATCCATATTGTCAATGCCAGCAAAAAACAACTCGGGCTCGTATCCAGAGCAAACAAACTCCGGCTGCTGCTGCTGTTCGTGCTGCTGCTGCTGCTGCTGCTGCTGCTGCTGCTGCTTGTGCTGCTGCAGTTTGTACTGCTGCTGCAGCTGAAATCTGCTTCGCATTCCCTCGGGCGTTTCCTTAAGGCCACATTTTGGCTTCACTTCCACACAGATGTAACGCACACCTGCTGCTGCTGCTGCTGCTGCTGCTGCTGCTGCTGGCGCTGCTGCTGCTGCTTGTGGCGCTGCTGCTGCTGCTGCTGGTGTTGCTGCTGCTGCTTCTGGCGCTGATGTTGCTGTTGCTGGCGCTGCTGGCTCTGTAGCTGCTGGTGCTGCTGGCTCTGCTGCTGCTGCTGCTGCTGCGTTGCTGCCGGTTGCTGCTCCTGTTTGCTGCAGCAGCTGCTGCAGTGCCTTTGGAAGGTTTATAAAGTTTGTCTCCACAGAAAAGGAGACGCAGCTGCTGCAGCAGCAAATGCCTGGACGCACAGCATCTGCTGCTGCTGCTGCTGCTGCTGCTGCTGGCGCGGCATCCGCTGTTGCTGCTGCTGCCGTTTCGGCTGCTGCTGCTGCCGCTCCGGCTGCTGCTCCTGCTGCTGGCTTCGTCGCTGCTGCTGCTGCTGCTTCTGCTACAGCTGATGCTGCAGCAGTTGCAGCAGCAGCAGCTGCTGCTGCTGCTTCTGCTGCGTCCTTGCTGCTGTGCTGCTGCTGCAGTCTGCATGCACTTGCTTCAGGTGTACGTACACCGCGAGTTGCCTTCGCCCAGAGCCTTTTGCTGCAGCTCGGGCAGACACCGTGGGGTGTATGCTGAGCTGCTGCTGCTGCTGCTGCTGCTGCATTTGCTGCTGCTGTTTCATTTGCTTCTTTTATTTCATTCCTTTCTTTTATTCCTTTTGCTGCTGCTGCTGCAGTCGCTTTCCAGAAGCCCCTTTTGCTGGTGTGGCTCATGTCGCTGCTGCTGCTGCGGTCAGCTGCTGCTGCTGCTGCTGCTGCTGCTGCTGCTGTTGCTGCTGCTGCTGCTGCATCAGGCGTTGATGAGCCACGCTGCCGCATGCACCCAACAGGCAGTGCGCAGCCAAATGCACCCTCTGCAGCAGCAGCAGCAGTTGCTGCTGCTGCTGCTGCTGCTGCTGCTGTTGCTGCTGCTTCTGGTGCTGAGGCTGCTTCGGCTGCTGCTGCGAGCGGCGTGCCCGCTGCTGCTGCAAGCTTGTCAGCTGCAGCATCCTCTGCTGCTGCTGCTTGTCTTGTGTCTGCTGCTGCTGCTGCTGCTGCTGCTGCAGACAGGGGCAGCTGCTGCAGCAGCAATTTGGATGCGCAGAATAACCTGGGGGTCTCCACATACTGCAGCGGCAGCCCAAAGAAAGTAATTCTGTCTGCAGGTTCATTTGCTGCTGCTGCTGCTGCTGCTGCTGCTGCTGCTGCTGCTGCTGTCTTTGCTGCTGCTGCTGCTGCTTCCTTAAATTTGATAGGCCCACAGCAGCTTCTCCCGCCTTCTTCCTTTTGCTTCCAGAC
>NW_013654780.1:0-12500 GCF_000499385.1 Eimeria necatrix
TAGCTCACCGAATTGGGAAAATTTCAAACGCTTCACTGCGGAAAAGTAACACGACAGCTCCGCCATGAACCAAAGCTAATTTCGAGTCATGAAAGCACGCCATTTTTGTCGTCAGGTGGAACCGCCAAGCAGCGTCTACGCCTGACATCCGAGATACATACTGCCTGAAGCAGACAAACTGCATTCCACTTCCAGCATCACGAAAGAGATATACCAATGCAACACACAAACTGGTTCCAAAATCTCCACAGCGCTTGAAAGAGCCCGTTCCATGACGCAGTCCCAGTGTGGTCCTTTGAACCGGCTAGCAACCGTAGATCCTGTGCTGAAACAAGTACCTGCAAGGCACAAAATGCAATGCGGATAATTTGGCGACCTAGCGGCAAATTTCCAGCTCATCACGCATGCCAGAGCACGAACCATGTTGCTGTACGCTGTGTACTGGGCTCCATCTTTGTGAACTTTTCAGTCTGCATAGGATTCCTACTCCCCACAAAGAAGTAGCTCCACATGATGCCAAATATATATGCAATATTTTATGTGTATCATCCTGATAGGACGCCGAAATAAAAGCGTCGTTAGAGCCGCACGTCAAACAGAGGAGTGTGCGCGGGAAATTATCGGAAGTGCGTGTGATTGACGTTCCGTCGCGTTTCGAATTCGAAATCGCATAAGGCAATTCTAGATTCGATGCGCTGTATTTTGGGGAAGGTACTGGTATTGATAACTTGGTTGAATCTATTTTTCTGGTTACACGTTTGGCTGGAAAGAGGAAGAGCGTTGAGTGAAAAACATTATCTTCTTAGATGCAAAACATTATCTTCTTTGATGCATAAACGTCGGCAAGCTCACCGTCTCCGTACAAATTGAAACGCTACATTGCGGAAAAGCTATACCAAGTACCAAAGCTAATTCTCCGATGATGAAAACACGCCATTCTTGTCGCGAGGTGAAAACGCTAAGCAGTTCCCACGTCTGACCTTCGAAATACATACTGCCTGAAACAAAGAAATCACACACTACTTCTGGCTTTATGGAGGAACTACAACGACACAGCACTGAAGCAGGCTTCAAAAACTTTACACGTGTTCGGATGATCCCGTTGAGGACGTAGCCCCAGTGTGATCCTTTGAGCTGCCTATAAACCGTAATACCTGCCCTGAAACGAGCGTGTACAATACGGAAATGCAATGCCGATACTTTTGCGTGCAACGGCGTCCAGCGTCATACTCCTAGCTCAACACACATGCCGTAGAACTATGCCATGTTGTTGCACGCTGTGCAGTATGCTCCATCTATCTGACCTCCTCAGTCTGCACGGGACTTCTGCGCTCCACACAGAAGTATACCCAGGAGAGATTCAACAGGCATGAAACGTTTCGCGCGTGTTAAACACCCATCTTCATGCAACTAGCGGCTGCCCGCTTTCCATTACAAGTTTGGCTGTTCCTTGTTTCCATGCGACAAAGCGTTTGTACACCGTGATTGAAAATTTGTAGTACTCTTCATAGAACCTCGCTAAAGCTTATTTCCGATGTCAGATGTTTATCTGACATCGGAAATAAGCTTTAGCGTTTTTCTTGCATTGCACCCCCAGCACAAAGTGCAGGGTGTCTTACGTGCTAGAAGCACCTTGTGCGATTTTGAACGCATGGCTGGAAGCCCTTTCGAGGTGAAATGCCAAGGAAACAGTGCTTGAGTAGAGTGCGCAGTCTGCCAGTGCTTGCGCGGATGCGCAGATGTTCCTCGCAGATGAATTGCGAACAGAAGCCTCAGATAAACACGTAACGGCACCAACCAACGCCAAGTCTTGCATGCAAATCAAAGACGAGGATCTACGCGCAGCTCTATGGGAAAGCCCAGTAGCTCACACATCTGGAGTGCGATCTAAATCTGAAGCAAAAGTGCTGCATTCGGCATGTTTTGCGCTAACGCTGATACAGCGACATACGGCGGGGAAGAACTTACGAATATTATTCAGAACTGTCTTGGGAAGCATAGTTCAAGGTTCTTTAAAGCACAGCAATAATCGTGAAACCAAAGGCTCGCTGTGGCATTCGCAGAACTTCTCAAAAGCTTCTTAAGATACACAAAAAAATATCCCGCGTAGACAATTGTGCGATAACATCTTCCTCGGAAAGACCAAAGCTGATTGTATGTGCGCAGCAGATGCACGTCGGTACTTTTTTTCTTCTTGGTTTCTTCAACTGACTACTGTACAGGACCACAAAACTTGTCCTTCGGCGGAAAAAATGTATTCATAGAAACTGCATATATGAACGGATCAGGCTTGTGGGAAAAAAGCTTCGTGCCCTTAAAGAACTCACACTAACAAAGCGCAGTAGTTAGGGAACGGATTTTTTCGGTTTTTTCACTTCCATTCATTCGAAAGGCAGCAGTTTCCTTCATAAAATTTACATTCAAATAGCTTTTGAAGGACATTCTGAGCAGGTGGGAATATGTTGCAACAGGTCGTTTCCCCTGGAGGCGTTCCACTCTCTAGAAGCCCCTTGCAATAGCACGAAATACATACAGTGCCTATGGCGCTTTCATCTGCATCGAAAACGATGGACCTGTCCGTAGCCGCATCATATGATACTGTAGCCGTTTAATTTGTCAGTGTCGAGCACTTGTTGCAGGACGAAGCTCGCACGGGCAGTTGCCTGAAGCTGTCAAAACATTGCGAACTTTTAAATTGTCATTTGTCCAGCTGCAGGTAAAATATTTTAACATATATGCAACGAAGGAGCCCATCGATGCGTGTTTTTGGAGTTACCGCTGGCTTTGAGAAGAAACGCAGGCATTTCATGTGCTATCACGAGCACATTCACTGCGGCGCCTACCTGTATTCGAAAAATCGCAACCTTTTCCTGAGACGGCACTTCTCTGAAACAATAACCAGGCGATAAGAGGTCGTCGGAGTAGTTGTTTGAACAGACGAGGGCATCTGATATCCGCAATATTTGACACCTTCTTGCTCTAGGTGCCTGCTGGCCTTCGCCAGGTCAGCAAACGGCACGATATCAACAGAACGCGCAGTAAATTACAGTCGCTCTATTGATTGGATTACTAGGCGCCGAATAGGTCATTATTATAGGTTTGCCATTATAGTGCCTTCGCGTTTACGTTGTCTGCATACTAGACCTGGAGTCTACAAAACTGTCATTCAGCCCAACAACAAAACAGCGTGCAGCCTTCCATGCAAGTGCAAACTCCGTGGTTCTCAGAACGTCACAATGATTTGCAGGAACCTCATGCAAATCGTTCCGATACAAAAGGTAGCCAATGTTTGCTTTTAGAAAGATTTCAGCACTTCAGGAAAGTTGCAGAACCACCCAGCCAGCACATGAAAAAACGCAGTCGCACTTTGCCTCTGCAAGTCGTTGATTACACTTGTTCTGCTTGCTTTTCAGGACCGTCGACCTGCTAAAGCATACGCAGATCACCTGCCTCTGCACATAAGTAGCAGCCACTGATCATCGCACCCTTTGAAGGTACACTGGCGTCCACTGCTTCACGGGCTCTTACACTGCTTTTTCCATGCTGAGCTCACCTGCAAGCCTTCCAGATAAATAAACGGAACATTGCAGCATTTGAATTGCAAACGCTGCTTTCAAACTCCGTCCCGCATCACAAAAGCCCTTTCACTTTAAAATGAAGGCCAAGAAAGCTTTTCCCAGAATTACAGAAGTAGCAAATCATCGTGACATAAGAAACAGATGGCGAATATATCTGCTTAACAGTATGGGCCAGCGCACATCATCGAGCAGCCACACAAAACTGAAACTGCACCAATTGTTGTGTAAAATTATGTTTCTGCTAGTTGCAAAAGTACACGCATGAAACGAAGCATAGCATGGGAGATCTGAAATATGCAACCACGCACCACATGAGCTGTGCACATGTCTTGGAAACACGAAAGTCGAAACATAAATTTTCAATTCGCGCCCAGCATTCTATTTCATATTATCTGAGGAGATTGCACTTCAGATGCTCGCAAGCTGTAACGTGAAATCGGGTTTTCATGCAAAATAAAAGTTTCGCTTCGTTGTTTACGCAGACGTTTGCAGTGATACAGGAGACGAGACGGTCCGTTGCCATCATGGCGAATTCCTAACCCTTATCAGTGAAGCTCATTGCATTCGCTTGTTGCGATCCAGAAGTGAGTTATCGCTTGGCCTTATTTAAAGTATTATTCTGCTAAACATGTTAGCGGGGATCTTCTGGAGAGCTAAAAGGCTGAACATTAATTCAGCGCGAATTGAGGCAACCAGGCGGTGCTGAAGACGCCAACGTGCGGCGACCGATCACGCAATGCGCAAATCACTTTGGAGGGAAGAATTCGTCTGAAGGCGGCATACAAGGACAAAAACAAAAGCCTGAGCCACACTCAAATTTGTAATATGCAAAACAACATAAAAGGGTTTGCAACAACGGAAACCCTGTGTGCAATGAGCAAAGCATACTCCCTTCCAAATGGTTGACACAATTTACTAAGTAGACAGCTTACTGAAGTGCTAGACAGTGCTGACTGTTTTTGAATATATAGAGAAAAGCAATGCAAGAGGACAGGTGATGCTACAGAACTTTAATATGAGTGAAATCGTTTATGCTGCGGGCCTAATTTGAAACACCAAAGATGATCATTTTGCGCCTCACAGCGTGTGTTCAGCAGGCATGAATCTGATGTATCGGCGCGCTGGTGGAAGGATTGAGGATGTGCCTGCTTCTAATTTTCTGCAAACGGCATGTGCACAATGCTCATCAACCTGCTTTGTGCATAGTTGACTGAAAGCGTAACCAAACATCGCCAATTCACATATATTGTGTAACCATGCTTTGCTGTTTTCATCAGAAAGCATTAATCGAAAGTTTTTCCGAGAATAGCCTACAATCTGGCTAGCATCAAGAAATCTGACACAATACAGTTCATACTCCGTCAGCAACATGCACTGTGGTCCTTCTGGCAGATTGGCAGTGCTTACAAGATAAATTTTGTTATTCTAAGGTTTGTTTGCCCACGAGCATAGTGGCAACCTTTGCTTCCTTAACAGGTCTGTTCTATCTGCATTGCATTGATTCAATATTATTCTGTAGCCGGCAGTTGCCTTTGCAGCTTGAAACGCGTGATTTAGGATTTGTCCTGTTATCTCTACACCTTTGGTCCTAAGTCCAGGCTTTCTAAGTGCTTTTGCGATTTGCTCGTAGGCTCGGGTAGGTCTACCTTCACAGGCGCTTTTTTGCTCTTTAGGGCAGCACCTAAGCAATATCAGTAGGCCGCTAAAATGAAACTGTTTGTTAGTGCACAAAGAGACATTTTCATGTCTCTTACTTGAAGGTTTGAAAAGGTATTTGATCTATGTGATGTTTCTCATCTGCACACCCAAACGATTAGTGCAAGCGATACTTACATTAAAGCAGCTAATTTGATGCAGAGCCTTGCCACCTTTCTATGTGTAACTCCATGTTAAACAAGAATAAGATGGTTCTGCACAAATGGATCGGAAGCTCAATAGCGATTATGAATTCCGTGCTTTTAGTTAAGATTCGCTAGCCGCTCGCCATATCTATCAAATCGTTTGGCATGTCCTTAAGGTTTTTGCATTTGCAGGGTGCACGCGGTTACTTCTCTTGCTGCTATGTGGCGTCTCAGTATCGACAAGAATATATTTTGGCACTATCACGCGAAGAACACTTTACCTAAGTATTCGATGAACTTGGTGTTGATGGACCATATTTCACACCCACGTTAAGCGGCTACTTGTTGCAAAAATACGTATAAAACTAGTTGGTAACGTGCAATATCAAGAACAGCTAGTTCACAAAAATTGACGGGTGTGATTTTCACTTGAATTCAGGAGCATATGTCATGAAACGCACTATCTTGAACAGAAGAAAGGACATTGCAGTACTCTTAACATTTAGGTCGAGCTACTGCTGGCTCTGCCAAGAAGCGAAAGCATTAGGGATTGCTTTTTTATGAGCACCTCTATAATCGCAGCACGCTCTTGCAATGCCACTATGCTTGAGTCGCAGGGCTTTTTGCCAATGCATCAAATTAGGCAGTTTCAATACATTCTCAGAAACAATAGATAGGCGCCAAAAAATTCGCACTTCAAGCAGATGGTATGCTTGTAGCTAACAATTGAGCAGCCTTTCGCTTACAGACTGCGTTGCAGCATGCCACACACACCAACATCGCTGTAGAGGATGGAAGATCCCTGTTGCATATTGACGTTTAAGTGGTTTTGTAATCGTGTCCATTCGACCTGCTTCACTGACATTGTGACTGTTTGCTGTAAAATGTAAGCAGCAGCTTTCCGCATTCTTGTGTACGCTCGAGCATCCTGCCCCAACCATGAAACATCCAGCTGGAGTGCACGTATTCCGCTTCACTTGAATGAACGGTGGGTTTGTATCTGTTCCACCTATCTACGTTTGGTTGCAAACCTTGCTGTTGAATGAACAATGGCCAGCTGCCTCACCTCTGCAAGCCCCTTTTCGTCCAGTTGTCGATGCGAAGATAAGTCCCACTTCATAATGTTTCGCCGATTCACTATTTTTAACACATTTTTGCAAGACGTTGCGAGGAAAATGCCAGCATTCCGTATGGATGTGGACTTACTTACATGAAGCTGGCAGAGCTGGTGTCAGATGCGATTGACGAGAACGGCGATTGCTGGAAACTAGTAAAGCTTTTTTTGGTCCTCTCCACATCTTTAGCGTGCCAGGAATTTTATTTGCTCACTAAATGGCATCGCATGTCCTAAATGGTAGCTTTTTTCCTCATTCTTGATTTTGAAATTAAGGTATCTCTTCTTCTTCAATATTAAAGGTCCATCGTTCACCGAATCACGCACAATCTAGAATATCACACAATGTATGCAATTTACAATCGCACCTGAAGTTTAGGGTAGTAGAAATGTAACACGTGAGCTCTAGCCTAGGGTCTACTATATTTCGCGAATCGCGCCTGATAGAAAGAAGCCGCGATTATTTTATGGTGCCCTTGCGTCTTTTCCTTCTGTTGCCAACACTGATACTGTGAATACAGCTTTAAGCCAGGAAAATACTGAACACATTGCCCAGTCGCGGAATTAAGGGGAAGAACAAGGCTATAGGAGATGATCGGCATCAGATTAAAATGTGGTGTACCTAAACTCAAGCAAAGCCTCTTGCTTTCAAGTAAAACATTCAGCACGTCACAACGCACGCTTACTGCACACAGCCCCCTTGAAATTTTCAAACGCCTTTTTCCGCGAATCAGGTGCTACTTGTGGAAAGCACAAAACGAAAACTGAGATACAGGCTCTGCAAGCATATTTCCGGAAATACCATAGAACTGCACTGCCATTATCAACATTCAATAAACTGCACGTTTTCCACTAGTGTGCAATGTAGAAGGTGTCCTAGTTTCGCGGTTGATGCTTCCCTTCACGGCAACAGCCAACAGTCAACCTACTTTTCCGCCGCATGCGTATTGTGCTGACGGGTATGCCAATCACTTAAAAAAACTATTGGATTATAGACAACTAATGCAGCACGGTGCATTCACGATCTGTTGTTGTCTTCCTGCCTTGTGCAATATCTTTGAACGCTCAATATTAATATTGAAACCGTAACACGGCACGCTGCATTTGTCCCAGTGACCCTACATACCGGAAAATCGTTCAACGCAACTCTACCACCTATCAGGCCTCAAAGGACTCCTACTCATGGCCAAGCTAGATGCAACCACATGCACTTATTTGTGTCTGCAAAATTTGCTTGCGTTGTTGAGTTAATGTGTTTTGTACCTTGTAATACGCTCATATACATACAAGTTCAGAACCAGAAGCAGTCAACAGTAATTTACGCAATAAGAACCTGATTGCATCAGCAACCTCATATGCAGCAGGTTCTCCAGCCTGGGGGCAAGAGCAATGAAGGAACGTGCGTCAAATTCCTTACAGGGTGGAGTCTCTTATCTTGGTTTTTGCTAATGAAAAGACACGTTGCTTTAGTGCCACAATTCTGCATGACTCCAAGTTGCCCCTAAAATGCAGATTTGCAGGGCCATGTAACCAATTCAGTCCAGGCTGATTAAATGTAGACGATGTGGAGATTACCCTGTTATTTTGGTCTTGCACCTACACAAATTTTCATATATTGTTACAATTGCCTTTTTATCTTGGTATGCGTCAGTTCATTACATGGAATGATTCGCGTCTTCAACGTGCTAGACGTGGCGCCTGGAATTCTTCTGAACTGAAATGCAAAAACCTTATGAGAAAGCAAGTTGAACCACAGAATGCATGTTTGAAAATTTGTTTGCTTTTGCAACGTCTCCGGGAATTGTGGCGCTTTGCATCAGTGGTTGAAGGCACGGCAAAACGTTTCCAAATCTGGGTATGAGCACACCATTACTCTAACGATAGATGTGAAAAAACTTGTGAGAGCCTCCGAACATTTGCATGGCATCTGCTAAACTTTCTTAACACGGTAATTCAGCTACAGGAAGCATGCTTGCATTGTTCCTAGCATTTCAGATTGCAGATGCTAAGGCGGAAAAAGAAACGCACTAGCTGAAACCATTTTTGAGGACAAGCGTCTCTAGTGTACTTTGAGGAAAAAATTACAGGCGATTAAAAAATTTAACAGTAGTTGAAAGCTTAAAGAAACTCAATCTGCAACACGATTGCTTTCATGTCAAAACAACGAACTGATCTGGCGTCCGTCAAACAGTAAAGTGCTAGAGTATTTGGGGAAAGTGGATACGCGGAACGTGGCTCATCTATCATGCACAGCGGCTTAAGGCGCAAATAAATCCAATAACTACGTAGCTGCTGAGCAAAGGCGCCTTGTTCCACTCGCTAGCAGGAAACGACTAAGAAGAACAGAGTAGATGCAAAATAGGGCGTTTTTCGATATTTAGTGCGACAAAAGTCCGAAGACATGTGAAGCTGCTAGTCTTACTAAAGATTGTAGTTGCTGTGTCTGGAATGCAGTGAGGAACATAGAAATGCACACGTTTCTCTAAGCTGGCTGCAATTTGGTTAGTCACTATTGCTACAAGCTAGATTACCCGTTTATCACAAAATCACCAACATTGAACGCTGTTGGCAAGAACCTGCACAATGCGGCATTTTCATTTTCAGAGGAATGTTTCTCTACTCTAAATCTCGCGAGCCCCGGGTGACAGAATGGGACAGTATTCCAAACACTTGCTATTCATCGCAACTTGGAACCGCTATATTTGAGTATCGACATTGCATGATATCTTTGTATTTCTTCAGATAGTTATCAGTTGGAATATAACGAATCACATTTCGGAAGATGTACGATTCTAGTCACGTAGTTACACTGAAATATATGATAGCTTGCACAAAGAAGGCTTTGATCTTCTGAGATGAGAAGAAAGAAATGTGTGCCGCGAGGGTCTAGAAAATAGCGCAAATCAGTAAGCGACCAGCAATCGTAGTAACTGTCAGCTCATGAGCTGGGAAAAGAAATATAAAAGATTTAACCCAACTCAGGCAGTTGCACGCGATGATGTATACCGGGTAGCGCCATCGCTCATTATGAAAGTAATTGTGAGGTGAAAGTCAACCGCGATATGTTGAATCGTTCGCGCAGAGAGTCTGCCGCTTTTATTCTTTTCTGCAGCTTCTCCGTCCACATTCAAAGTGCTAGAAAGTGTTCCCTGCACGGTTGGTGCGTTCCGAAATGCATAGGCACCTAAGATTCGTTTACCGGGGAAATAGAGCAGTAGAGTAGAAAAATCTTCACCATGGCTTCTGAACATTTGTAAATTACAATATCCGCCGAGCTCATGCCGCGATTCATCTTCAAAACACGAAATGAAACTTATCATTAACGAAACCTTCTAAGAATATCATAGATAGAAACATGCAGACGATTGCCTTGTCAATACTTTTTTCCAGTGGTGAAATGACACATTATTTATACACCTTCCCAATAATTCATGGTTGAATCATAAAAAGCACGTGCAGCGTTAAAACCACACACTACAGAAACCTGCTATTTTATTTATTTTGAATAACACTTTGGTGCCGTGATGTTGTTGTACATTGTCTTCGCTTGCCGCATTTGTACATGCAGTTTTCACGTAAGCATGTCTCGCCCTGCAAATATATTCGAACCTTGAAGCGCCTTCCTGTCTTACGACAAAGCGACAACAGCGAACAACTCTAGCGCGTACAGAGTGGTTGATCAAGAACTCTCTATCTACTGCCGTCAGCGTGAAGCTTTTCTGACTCCAGCGAAATACGAAGGCCTTTTTTGCTGTCGCTGTGAGCAAGAAAATTTCCATTATCAACTGAATGATATGAAAACTACACGTTTTGCGAAATGTGTGCTAGCAAGATGCTTGAGAGCGTCCAATGCGTAGCGCACAACCTGAAAACGTAACCAGGAAAGGCTTCGCCCTGCACCCGTCATGAAATTGCGCACACGGTTGTGCGAAACAGCAAACTATTCTGTCATGATATCAAGCAAAAACAATTCCAGAAAATGTACTCGCATTTTTCCTTCCTGAAATAACGTGAATAATCGGTCGCATTGTAACAATCACTGTTACTACTCACGATGATTACACTCATGTATTGCAGCTTTGCGCGAACACTTCTGAGAGAATAGAATATCTGGATATCTCGTAAAAAACTTGAAAAGTACTGCTTGGTCTCAATATAGGTTCAGCTTTAAGCCTGCGAGTCTATTCAGGTCATTAGAACAGCACCGAAACTGTGCCCGAGGTCACTCGTCATTTGAATGCCACTTTCATTCCTTCTTAACCGTGGAGCATGCCCTTTGAAAATAAGACGCTATCTTGCCCTTCTGACTCTAACAAAATTGTTTTCCGACACCAGTGACAGACTGCATGGCTTCAGTGCACCCTGCTACCTAGGTGCTCACATTGGCGCAATAAGTGTGCAACAAGAGTGTAAACTAGTTCAAAATTACAAGCTGAAGAACAAGTAAGGACATCTTATGGTGACGGGCCAGTCAAATAAACGCTCTCTTCTTTGTTCCATGCTGCTAAACACTTGCTTGGGAATGCCCGTCTTGTCACACACGGGTCACGACCTTCCTCTGACCTCCAAACATTCTCCACAAAATGCCTCACTATAGTCACACAAAAAGTGCAAACAGGGCAGTAGCATCTCTTTCAAAACGCCCTCTTCGTTGCCAAACCTTCCTGCTATTATTTCAAAAGCAAAATGTCGTGCTGCATATTTTCGCTGGCAATAGCTTCACACGAACGCGCTTCTGCAATTCTACAAGAGCAAACACCGCTATGAACAGATTTGCAGCTAGCTAGTCCCTGAGAGGTGTTAATTGGTAATTGTTTGTCGCTGCTGAGCGTAAGTACATCAGTTGAGGGTTCTCGCGGAGTTGTGACTTGGGGTTTCCCGAGCTCTCTGTTAGCATTTTTTAAGATCACTCATTCAAAGAAGAGCTATGAAAAATGCCATAAATGCGAAATTGAAGTAAGCAGCTACTGGGCAAGCAGAACAACCTTGCTGCAGCCAGCATTCAGAGGAAGAATGAGGCTTCAAAGCATACTACCAATGTGCTATTTCCATAATCTGTAAGGACCACTTATGTGCGCAGAAGTGAATAGAGATGAATGTTGAAGCCTCAGTTCGGGGCCTTCCTGCGCAGGCAAAGACGGAAATTTTGAAACAGTGGTCACTGTCGTGCTTCATTGGCTTGGACTGAAATAGTTTTGCTACGTCATGATTACACTTTTCAGGTCCCCATAGAGCTACGTGGGTGATGCAAAGAGCAGGCAAAACGAGCGTGATGCACAGTGGTCGTCCTAGAAAGTATCCTACACGATGCTTCATTCGACGTCGATAAGCACACTGTTTACATGCACGCATTGCAGCTTACGCGGTAAGCTCCAGGGGGACGCACTTCAGGTTTCTCATCGGTATGCAAGATCACACTTTTGATGCCCAGTACAGTGCCGTGTTTCATTGGCTCAAATTGAAACAATCTTGCAGCTCCAGACTTTCACGTGTCCGATGTCTTTGAATCAAACTGGGTGAAGCACTGAGCTAGCGAAATGAACGTGATGAACTGTCGGCTCCTTCTTCACCTGGTAAAAATACACGATCAGTGTATTGCTTCCCACACGTGTAGATGAAATGCCCTCGAGAACCTGACCGCACTGAAGGCTTGTGCGATCGCTCTTACGACCTTTGCGTTTACCAAAACCGTTGCGGTTGTTTAATGTTGGCGAACACAGTTTACTTTCTCTACGCGTGCTGCAACCGCGACTATGCTTGCGTTCACGCCATGAATGCGTCGCTGAACGGATTTTGATTCACAAAGCACAGGCATCAAGATATGCATGAATGGTGCAAGCAATGGAGCGGTAACGCAGCAAGCCATCTGTGTGCGTTCCTAGCAGCTAACATCATCCCCCACTCGCCCAAACAAAGCCGTCCCCTCGCACCCAATTCGTGCAGGTTCTCGCCAAAGCACCGCAGACC
>NW_013654781.1:0-13195 GCF_000499385.1 Eimeria necatrix
AGCCAGCAGCAAACCCTTGGGAATTGCTGCTTCCCGCTGCGTCCGCAGCCACGCATTTCCGCCCCAGCTGAAGCTGCTGCCGTAGGGGGCCCCCGGCAGCAGCGCGAGGTCGAAGCAAAACTGAGAGGGGGCCCCCTCGTGTTCCCTGCGCAGCAGCAGCAGCAGCAGCAGCAGCAGCAGCAGCAACAGCAGCGGCAGCAGTGTGCAGCAGCAAGCGCGAGGGCCTCAGCAGGCAGCGTCGCAAAGCAACACCTCCAGCGGCAGCAACAGCAGCAGCAGCAGCAGCAACAGCAGCAGCAGCAACAGCAACCCCGACAGCAGCAGCAGCAGCAACAGCAGCAGCAGCGGCAGCAGCAGCAGCAGCAGCAGCAGCAAAAAGGCCTACGGGTCCCTCTGGGCCCTTGCGAGGCTTTTCTTCCCAGCGAAATCCCTCAGCACCACCAGCGCCCCATCAGGCACAGCTTTGCCTGTGAAGCCCCTCGGCGCTGCTGCTGCTGCTGCTGCTGCTGCTGCTGCTGCCGGTTCTGCTGCTGCTGCTGCTGCTGCTGCTGCTGCAGTGTTGCTGCTGCTACCGGGAGCAGCAGCTGCCTGCTGCGTGCTGCTGGCAGCAGGGGGGCCCCTGGAGGCCCACAGGCCCCTCGAGCTGCCTGCAGCGTCCAGGCGGCTCTTTTTGAGGGGGCCTCCATTTTGCTGCTGCTGCTGCTGCTGCTGCTGCTGCTGCTGCTGCTGCTGCTGCTGCTGTTCCTGTTGGGACTTGCTGCCGCAGTCCTGCGGCTGAGGCTCGCCGTCGTCCGAGTCAGACAGCAGCGGGTTGCTGTAGCAGCAGCTGCTGCTGCTGCTGCTGCTGCTGCTGCGGCGGCCCATGGCTGTGTGTCCGCTCCTTGGCTCACTGTGGGGCCCCTGCTTCTCTGCTGCTGCAGCGTGTGGGGCTGCTGCTGCCTCTGCTGCTTCCCGTGGCTAGCTGCTGCTGCTGCTGCTGCTGCAGCTGCTGCTGCTGCTGCGCTAGCAGCGGGGCCCTCGCCCGGGTGTGGGGCCCCGCGTCGATGCTGTGGGGCCAGGAAGGGGCCCCCAAAAGAAGCAAATAAATTAAAATTGAATTTTATTTTATTTTATTAATCTTTATTTCCATTTAAGAGGGTACTGCTGCAGCAGAGCAGCAGGGGCCCCCAGGGGCCTCCCGCAGGGGCCCCTGGGAGCGATCCCTGGTGAGGCCGATGCAGCAGCAGCAGCAGCAGCAGCAGCAGCAGCAGCAGCAGCAGCAGGCGCTCCTGAGGGCCGTTTCCTTGCGGTGTATGTACACTTTGAAGTCTAAATTTGTTTTTTATTTAAATGTTTTGTCACTTCTTTTAATTTGCTTTTTGAAAAGAACCATTTGAGGGATTTGAAGCTGCAGACACCATGATCTGCTGCTGCTGCAGCAGCTGACTGGGGGCTGCTGCTGGTCCATCAGCAGCGCGCCCTCCAGCAGCAGCCCCTTGCCACACGGCGCCTTACGCACCCCTCGCAGCAGCAGCAGCAGCAACAGCAGCAGCAGCAGCAGCAGCAGTGGCAGCGGCTCTCCTGGCTTTCTACAGACCCGGCCCCTAGCGCCATCTTCAGCAGCAGCAGCAGCAGCAGCAGCAGCAGCACGACATCATGGGTTCCCTAGCTCTAGCCGAGCTTATTTTTCGCAGCCAGTAAGGGCGGGGCCCCCAGGGGGGCCCCCGGGGGGGCCCCCAGGGGGGCCCCCAGGGGCCCCTCAGGGGGGCCCCCTACCCATTCCTGTGGTGCTGCTGATGGGGCCCCCCTGCAGCGGCAAAGGAACTGTGGGGCAAGAGCTGCAGCAGCAGCTGCCAATAGTTCATGTTAGTTCTGGGGACGAGCTGCGGCGGCTGACGCGTGCAGCAGCAGCAGCAGCAGCAGCAGCAGCAGCGGAGGCCGCAGGGCCTGCAGCAGCAGCAGCAGCAAGTGCTGCTGCTGCTGCTGCTGCTGCTGCAGGCTTCGCCCCCGAAGTAGTCAAGACTGTGGGGCAAAGAATGCGAGAAGGCCTTCTTGTGGATGACTTCTTAGTGGCCACTGTGCTGAAGCAGCGGCTAGCTGCTGCAGCAAGAGAGCCCCTGCAGCAGCAGCAGCAGCAGCAGCAGCAGCAGCAGCAGCGGGAGGTGCTGCCGCAGCTGCTGCTGCTGGACGGCTTCCCCAGGACTGCTGCCCAGGTGTCTCTGCTGCACCACATGGGCGCCTGGCCCAGTAAGCTGTCCCTCGCTAGTCCCAAACCCTAAACCCTAAACCCTAAATCGTGGTTTGCGGCGCGTGTGCAGGCCTGCTTTTGCTGCTGCTGCTGCTGCTGCAGCAGCCCTGGCTGTGGGGCGTTTGCGTTTGCTGCAGCTTCTGTGCTGCTGCTGATGGCCCCCAGGGACTGTCTCCTAAAGAGACTTGAGGGCCGCCTTATAGATCCCAAGACAGGAATGGTTTATGGGCCCCACAGGCCCCCCCCCGCGGCCCTTTTGGGGGGCCCCCCGGGGGGCCCCCAGGGGGGCCCCCAGGGGGGCCCCCCAGGGGGCCCCCCGGGGCCCCCGGGGGGCCCCCAGGGGGCCCGAAGGGAGGATGACGCGGTGGAGGTGCTGGAGCGCCGCATTAAGGATTATGGAGACGGCCTCGCAGCAGTTCTGGGGGCCCTCAAGGCGGGGGGCCCCCCGGGGGGCCCCCCGGGGGGCCCCCAGGAGGGGGGCCCCCTGGGGGCCCCCCCCACTCTTATAGAAATAGATGCAACGCAGCACGTAGATGATGTTGCCAGAGATGCCATTAATGCTGTTAAGCCGCTGCTGAGGCCCCAGGGGGCCCTCGAGGGCCCCCAGTGAACTTGTGGGGCCCCGAGGGGCCCCCACGGGTTCATGAGGCCCCCGGGGGCCCCCGCTAAAGAGCTGTGGGGGCCCCTGGGGGCCCCCAAACAGGTTAAGCTCTTTACAAGAAGTAAGATCCTATGGGAAGCTCCAGAGGCCCTTTTGAGCTGCCCTCTGCGGCCCCACGGGGCCCCCAGGGGGCCCCCCCATGAGGAAGTCCAGGGGGCCCCTGGGGCCCCAGGGGGCCCCTGGGGCCCCAGGGGGCCCCTGCGGCCTCAGGGGGCCCCTGGGGCTCCAGGGGGCCCCTGGAGCCCCCGAGGGCCCCCAGGGGCCCCTCTCATAAGGGCCTCGAGAGGCCCCCTAGCGGGCTCTCGGGGGCCCTCAATGAGGCCCTAGTTTTGGCCCTTGAAGGCTAGCTAGGGTTTATTGTTTGTTCAGATTGAAAGAACCGCAGAAGTGAAGTTCCTTGTGCGGATAGCTAGCTAGCTAAGTGGCCAGGCAGCTAGCTAGCTAGGCAGCTAGCTAGCCGCGGAGCTAGCTAGCCACGCAGCTAGCTAGCCACGCAGCTAGCTAGCCACGTAGCTAGCTAGCTACGCAGCTAGCTAGCCACGCAGCTAGCTAGCCACGCAGCTAGCTAGCCAACCGGGCGGCTAGCTAGCCGGGCAGCTAGCCAACCAGGCGGCTAGCTAAGAAGGCAGTCAGCTAGCTAACAAGGCAGCAACCTAGCAAGGCAGCTAGCTAGCAAGGCAGCTAGCTAGCAAAGCAGCTAGCTAGCCAGACAGCTAGCTAGCCAGGCGCCCAGCCAGGCCTCAATGAGGGCGCATGCGGGTGCTTACTGTCGCGCTCTACCTAAACCCTAAATTCTATACCCTAAACCCTAGATTCTAAACCCTAAACCCTAGATTCTAAACCCTAAACCCTAGATTCTAAACCCTAAACCCTAGATTCTAAACCCCAAACCCTATATTCTAAACCCCAAACCCTATATTCTAAACCTTAAACCCTAGATTCTTAACCCCACACCCTAGACTCCAAACCCTAAACCCTAGATTTTGAACCCTAAACCCTAGATTCTAAACCCCAAACCCTAGATTCTAAACCCTACACCCTAGACTCCAAACCCTAAACCCTAGATTTTAAACACTTAGCTCACGAAGTGTAGTACAAAAAACTGTTGTGCAGTTGTCGCGTCCGCTAGCTAGCCATCTAGCGGGGCGGCAAGACAACTCGCTAGCCAGCTAGCTAGCCTGCTGGCTAGCTAGCTGGCTAGCCAGCTAGCCAGGCAGCTAGCCAGCTAGCCAGCCAGCTAGCTAGCCAGCTAGCCGACTAGCCAGCCAGCTAGCTAGCCAGCTAGCCAGCTAGCTAGCCAGCGGCCCTGTTAGCTAGCCAGCTAGCCAGCTAGCTAGCCAGCGGCCCTGTTAGCTAGCCAGCTATCCAGCAAGCTAGCTAGCTAGCTAGCTAGCCAGCGGTCCCGAGACCGCCTCACCGCCAGCCAGTCCCAGCTGCCTGGGGGCCCCCGGTGGGGCCCCCCTCTGGAGGCCTCAAGCCTCCTGGCTGCGTGGGGCTGCCGGTGCGTCCCATCCTTTGCTGCTGCTGCTGCTGCTGCTGCTGCTGCTTCCGCTGCTGCTGCTTCAGCGCGTGCTGCTGCTGCTGCTGGTCCCACTGCTGCTTCCGCTGGGGCTGCTTCTGCTGCTGTTCCTCCCGCCGCTTCCGCCGCCGCTGCTTCCGCCGCTTCCGCTGCTTTGTGCGCCGCTGCTGCTGCAGCAGCAGCAGCAGCAACTTGCTGCAGCAGCAGCAGCAGCAGCTACTTGAAGTTTTTGTTGACGCCCCTGACGTCTGGAGTGGACCTGTCGCAAATGTCCGCCAGAGTTATCTTGGGGGCCCCCGAAGGCTGGTTGGGATCGGGATCGCTGAAAGTACCCTTTCCCCTTTTGTCCACAGTGGAGGGGCCCCCATGCGCATGCACTCCCGTGAAGGTACTTTTGTCGTCATAGAAACGCACAGCTGCTGCTGCAGTACCCTGGAACTGGGGGCCCCCCCCGGGGCCCACCTGCTGCAGCAGCGCAGCCAGAGGCAGCTTCTTCTTTGCTGCTACAGCTTCCATTGCTGCTTCGAACTCGCTGAACGTCAGACGCGCCGCGCCCTGCAGCAGCAAGACACAAACTCCTGCTGCTGCTGCTGCTGCTGCTGCTGCTGCGGCGGGGGGGCAGCAGCAGCGGCCCTGCTCGGCCGTTCAGACGTCTCGGGCCGCTGCAGCAGCAGCGGCTACTGAGGCTGCGCAGCAAACTGGAGGATCGATGCAGCAAAAAGCAACAAAAGCGAACCCCAGCAGCAGCAGCAGCAGCAGCAGCAGCAGCAGCAGCAGCAACAGCAGAGCCAGCATCAGCAGCAAACGCCACTCTCCAGGTACTCTCGAGACTCAGCGATGCACGCAAGCAACAGCGCAGCAGCACCAAACAGCAGCAGCAACAGCAGCAGCAGCAGGTGCAGCAGCAACAGCAGCAGCAGCAGCAGCAGCAGCAGCAGCAGCAGGCGACCTTGGCCTTGCACTTGGTGAAGATCAAGTCGCAGTCCGTCTGAGTCAGCCCGCCTCCCAACAACTTGCAGTCTTTGCAAAGCTTCACAAAAGTTCTGGAGTCCAAATCTTTGCCGCGGCCGAAAGCCGAAAAGAGTTCTTCCAGAGTCGCCATTGGCTGCGCGGGCTGTCTGTACACCCCAGCACCGCACGCGCATGCACCAGCGCATGCATGCATGCATGCACAAAGCGCATGCAGGCATGCATGCATGCATGCGCATTCTGCATGCATGCATGCATGCATGCAAAACAACCCCAACTCCCCAGCTAGCTCCTTATCTTGGCCTGCAGCAGCACTAAGGACTTTGAGACCAAAGCAACTCAAAAGGACTTCAACAAAAGCCCCAAAAACTCCCAAAAGCCTACAGACACACAGCAGCGCTGCCTACAGAAGCTGGGGCCCCAGGGGGCCCCCAGTGACCCTGCGGGGCCCCACCGGCGCCCGGGAGCTACAGGGGCCCCCGGTACCCTCATGGGGCCCCGGGGGCCCCTGGCGAGACCCCCGAAGGGCACAGGGGGCCCCTAAAGTGACCCAAAAGACCCCCCAGGCGCACTGGGGGCCCCGCTAGCTGGTGTGTGCAGCATCGAGACTCACCGGTGAGTCGTTGAGTCGCTGCGGCGGGGGGAGACGGCGTAAATTTGGGATTTATTGACTTTAAATAAAAGCAAATGGAAATAATGAATTATAATTAAAGAAAAATGGGAAAACGAGCACAAAATGACCCTACAAATTGGCAGAGGGGCTCCCGCAGCCCCTGCAGCCACTCTCGATTCTGCAGGGGCCCCCCCTTGCTTTCCCGCTTTGGAGAATTTAAAAGTTTATTTTCATATTATAAATTATTTTCTTTTTAGTTTTTTGCATTTAAATTTAAAAATAGAATAGTTTCACGCAGTCAGCTCAGCGCAGCGTTGAGCGGCGAGCCGCGGTCACCCATCGACCTCCAGTTCTTGCTGATTAATAAAAGCATTAGTTCGTTTATTTGAAGTTATAAAATGCCATTTGAAGACAAATTAATTGGCTTTTATCTCCTCAAAAGGCCAAATTGTTTTTCAAATAAATGAAAGTTTAAAAAACTCGCGCAGGTCGCAGCTAAATATGTCAGGTGTACGTACACCTGAAGTGCCGAAGTGTACGTACACCTGAAAAGCAGGTGAAGAGGAACATCTTTTCGCAGAATTGCAAAATCATAAATTGGAAATTGTTTGAAAATAATTCAAAATAAATGAAATGATAATTAATAAACGAAAGATGATGGGCTGGCAGCATCTGGGAAGCGCCAAAAGGCACACTTTTTGGCCCAAGCTTTCATATTGTTCTAAATATATAAAATATTCAATATATTATATGAAATTATTAAAGTTCTAAATATATAAAATATATAAAATATTAAATTGCTAATGTTCCGAATATATATATTCTATAATATGTTATATTTCGCTGTATTTGTTTCATATGAATATGTTTGCCTATGTGTGCATGCACATGCAGTATGTGATGGTTTCTTGTGTTCACTTATATATATATATATATATATATTCTTTTTAAGTATATTTATATATATGGATATATATATATATACACATGATATATCCATGTATATATGTTTGCAAACATATATGTATATATAAGTGATATATACATATAATATAATATATATTATATAAATATACATATAATATAATATATATATATGTGTGTATACATATATGTAGTTCGCAAATGCGCGTAAGTGTGTATGTCCAAGCAGATATAAAAGCTCAAGTTCTAAATTTTGGACATGGCAAATATTCTGGAAGAAAGAAATACTTTTAATCCAAAAAATGCAAATATTAGCCCTTCTTGCATAGACACATAAGTTCGTGTATATAAATAAAAATATATATTTGTTAACTTATTTATTTATAAGTATGGGGGCACATACTTGCATGCAATATATGCATGCGCATGCACTGGAAAAGAAATCTTATTCTGCAGATCTGGGCCAAAATAAGAGTTTTTGTTTTTTTTTCGCAGCCAAGTTCATAACATGTGTTTGTTTATTATTATAAAATAAAATGCCATTTGAAGAGAAATAAATTGCTTTTTATCTCCATAAAAAGTCCCAGAAAATTCGCACTTGTTTAGACTATTTGTTTCAAAGTTTTGGGAAAGTTTTTGAACTTTCACTGAGGTGTACGTACACCCCACGGTGTACGTACACCCCATGGTGTACGTACACTTCTTTTCAGCCCGGACATAAAAATGTTTACATTTTTTATAATACCTTTTTGGGAGCTTTTTGGTGCTGCAAAAGTTATTTTTGCATGCATGCAAAGAAGACCTTTTGCATGCATGCATGCATGCATGCAGCAAACAGCGCGTATGAATGTTTATTTTTCGTACCTTTAAATTTAAATATAAATGCATTTAAATGCAAAAAAAGACTTTCAAATAGTTTATTTATGATATATATATATATATATATATATATATATATATATGTATATACATATATATATGTACATTTATATTACATGCACAAATGGAAATATATATATATGTTATACTCATGTATACATGCATATATATATATATTTAAGTAATATATTCGCATGCATATAAATATAAATTATATATATGTTGTTTATAGGGACACATATATACGTAGTATTCATATATTTTGATACAAATATATATTACATATATATATGTACTTATATACAGCTAGCTAGCCACTGCTAGCTAACCACTGCTAGCTAACCACTGCTAGCTAGCCACTGTTAGCTAGCCACTGCTAGCTAGCCACTGTTAGCTAGCCACTGCTAGCTAGCCACGGGTAGCCACGGCAATCTGGAATGGCTTCACGTAGAGCTGCTCCCCAAGGCCAAGCTGCACAGCAAGGTAGCAGGCTGCAGCAGACATTCACAGCTAGCTAGCTAGCTAGCTGTGAACCACAGCTAGCTAGCTAGCTAGCTAGCTAGCTAGCTAGCCAGTTAGGTAGGTAGTTATCCAGCTAGCCAGATAGCTAGCTGTTGCCTTTCAGCTCGTGGGCAGCTAGCCAGCAATGTAGCCACTTAGTCAGGCACCCAGCTAACCGGCTAGCTGCCCACCAGTTATCTAGCTACCCAGCTAGCTAGTTAGCTAGCTGGCTAGCTAGCTAATTAGCTAGCTAGCTAGCTAGCTAATTAGCTAGCTAGCCAGGTGGCCAGCTGCCTAGCTAGCTGATTCGTCTCAGTGAATACATGCGAGGAGAGATGAATGGGCAAAACGCTCTCTGGTTATTCCTTGAGTCATCTAAACATTTACCCTAAACCCTAAACCCTAAACCCTAAACCCTAATTTTTAAGCCCTAAACCCTAAACCCTAAGAGCTCGCGCTTGACTGTAACTAAGACTGAACCTTGTGTTGCGCACTGAAGCTCCAAACCCTCGCCAAAGCCCTAAACCCTAATTTGCAAGCCCGAAACCCTAAACCCTAATTTGTGGGGCGGAAACCCTAAACCCTAATTCGCAAGGCCAGGAACCCAGAAAATGTTTCTTGTGGGCGAAATTCCAAATTCTAATTCTTCCAATTGTCAAAACCCTAAACCCTAATTCTTGTAGCTGAAGCCTCAAACTCTAACCCTTAAGACCAAAACCCTAAACCCTAAATCGTGTGGACTAAACCCTAATTGCAATTTCCCACGCCAGAAGTGGAAACCCTAATTCTTATGGCCAAAACCCTAAACCCTAAACCTTGCGGCCAAAACCCTAAACCCTAGAAATTACTTCTGCTGGCCAAAACCCCAAACCCTAATTTTGTTATCTAAGCCCCAAAACCCTAATTTTTGTTACGAAGAACCGGAACCTTATTCTCATGAACAAAACCCTAAACCCTAATTCTTGTGAGCAAAACCCTAAACCCTAATTCTCGAATGTCCGAGAGCATAAAACCCAAAAGATATCCTCAAACTTCTAACCCTAGATCATGTTCCAAAACCCTAAACCCTTATTCCGCACATTAACTTCAAACCCTAAATTGCATCACCCCCACGCTAAACCCTAAACCCTAAACCCTAAACCCTAGAGGACCCTTGAAGCAGCAGTGCGTTCCCAGAACCGCGTCTGTCATTAGTTCTCCCAGAAATTTTATATTTTTGCTGTTTTGAGTAATCTTTGGATCCTAAACCCTAAACCCTAAACCCTAAACCCTAAACCCTGGATGGTAAACCCTAGAAACCTACTGCAGCAGTAGCGCCAGCTGGCTGCAGTCGTCCAGGGCAAGCAAACCCTAAATTAGAGGTTTACCTTAAATTGAGTTCCCGCTGCACTTAGCCTTTCTCCTGCTGCTGCGGGATTAGGGTTTAGGGTTTAGGGTTTGCGCGGCCTCTCAGCCGCGCCTGCAAAACCACTCAGGGTAGAATTAATGCAGCAGAGCCTAGGGTTTAGGGTTTAAGCCTCTGTGGACTCTACTCCGTAGCATCCTGGAGGGTTTAAGAGCTAGGGTTTAGGAGCTAGGGTTTAGGAGCTAGGGTTTAGGACCTAGGGTTTAGGGGGCCCCCCCCATTAAGTGAATACAATAGGCAATAAGTGGGGCCTGGGGCCCCCCAGAGACCATTTAAGCTGCTGAAGAGTAAAAGAAATTAATTAGAGGTTTAAGACGGGGAAGAAAAGTGCTGCTGCGAAGTGTACGGTCAGCAGCTGCGGACTAACCAGCAGCAGCAGCAGCAGCAGCAGCAGCAGCAGCGGCAGCAGCAGCAGCAGCAGCAGCAGCAGGAAGCGGCGTTTTCGGCCGTTTCTCCGCACAAAGCAGTTCAAATTTGATTTTGGATATTAAAAATTAATAAATAAATCCAAAGAGAAGACACAAACGGCTGTTTGCTGAGCCTGGTTCAGAGACGGATGCCGCAGCAGCAGCAGCAGCAGCAGCAGCAGCTCCAGCGGCAGCCGCGGCCGTGGCCACGGCCGCGCATGCAGCAAGACAGGCCCTGCTGCTGCAGCTGCTGCTTGCGTCTGCTTATAAAGTCCAAATTAGTTTATTTTTGGCGAATATTTATTTTCGAAGAATAACAGAAGAGGCTTTGCTGCAGAGGGCGCCTTGGCTGCTGCAGCTGCTGCAGCAACAACGCACACCTGTAGGCCCCGCCGTCTCGAGGGCTGGGGGGTTCTGTCTTGCTGCGCGCAGCAGCAGCAGCCCCTGCTGCAGCAGGTGGACTCGCAGCAGCAGCAGCAGCAGCTGCTGCTGCACTAGGCCACGCCAGCAGCAGCTTGGGGGCCCTCCAGGGCCAGCCAACCGCGCAGTGTACCTACACAGTGTAGAGAGAGCTGCTGCTGCAGCAGACACAGACACAGCAGCTGCTGCAGCAGCAGCAGCAGCTGCAGAGCGGAGATGTATCTTGCTGCTGCTCCCGACCCTTCTATGGGGCAGCAGCAGCAGCAGCAGCAGCCGCAGCAACCTTCTGAGGAGCTGCAGCAGCTTCAGCTTCTTTTTGCTGCTAGAAACTCAGGGCCTGCTCCAAATGACCCGCTGCAGCACGACCCGCAGCAGCAGCAGCAGCAGCAGCAGCAGCAGCAAGACCTAGCCGCAATGCGCAGCGGGGTCTCCAGTGCTGCAGCAGCAGCGCAGCAGTACCTCGCCTCCACAGTCTCCAGCAGAAGCCCCCCCCCCTCCTTGGGGGCCCCCCCGGGGGCCCCCGGGGGGCCCCCCCTGGCCTTTGCTGCGCAGCAGGAGGCCCCAGCCCCTGCTGCAGGGGGCCCCCTGGGGGCCCCCTCGCGGCTGCTGCTGTTCGTTGACAGACCCACGAGGCCCTTTGCCTTGCAAGAAGGGGACATTGCCAATTGTGTCTCTCCTTACGGACCCATCGAGAATGTAAGGAAACTCTTCTCATTTAGTACTCACTGGGGGCCCCCAGGGGCCCCCGGGGGGCCCCCGGGGGCCCCCGGGGGCCCCCAGGGGCCCCCAGGGGCCTCCAGGGGCCTTCAGGGGCCCCCAGGGGCCTTCAGAGGCCCCAAGGGGCCCCCAGGGTACTGCGGTGACCCCAGCAGGGGGCCCTCAAGCTGACACTAAGGGGGGCCCCCAGGGGCCCCCAGGGCCCCGGGGGCCCCCGGGGGCCCCCGGGGGCCCCCAGGGGCCCCCAGGGGCCTCCAGGGGCCTTCAGGGGCCCCCAGGGGCCTTCAGAGGCCCCAAGGGGCCCCCAGGGTACTGCGGTGACCCCAGCAGGGGGCCCTCAAGCTGACACTAAGGGGGGCCCCCAGGGGCCCCCAGGGGCCCCCAGGGGCCCCTGCACGCCTTTGGGGGCCCCCAGGGGCCCCCAGGGGCCCCCAGGGTATTGGGTTGAACCTAGCAGGGGGCCCCCATGGTGACACAGGGGTCCCCCAGGCTCTTTAGCCCCTAGTAGTTTGCAGACAGCAAGGGAAATAATATTGCTGCTGCTGCTGCTGCGGTTGATCTCCGCTTGTGACTGGCTGCCGTGGTTGTTTCACCGCTGCTGCTGCTGCTGCTGCTGCTGCTGCTGCTGCTGCTGCTGCTGCAGGTGCACGTGGTGAGGGACCGGGCAGCAGCAGAAGTAGTGTTTGCTTCTGCTGCAGCAGCAAACGCATGCATGGCGGAGCTGGACGGAGTGCCTTTGGAGGGGGCTGGTTTGCTGCGGGCTTTGCTGCTGCCTCCGGGAGTTGCTGCTGCAGCAATGCTGCCGGAGTCTGCGACGGACCCTCCGCTGCAGCAGCAGCAGCAGCAGTTTGCTGCTGCAGCAGCAGCAGCAGCAGCAGCAGCGCCGCAGTGGGGCGCGGCCTCGTGGGCGGGGGCCGACCCGCGTTGCAAGGCGGCGGGGGCCGACCCCGCCGCCGCTGCTGCTGCTGCTGCGCTGCAGCAGCAGCAGCAGCAGCACAGCAGCAGCAGCAGCAGCAGCAGCAAAAGAGTCTGCAGACTCGAACTCGTGGGCCTTTTTGCTGAAGAGCCTTCCTTCTCAGTTGCTGCTGCTCTTCGCGGCAGCAACGACAGCAACATTCAGTACATAATAGAGCAGGCGCAGCACAAGATTGACATTTCCATTCGAGGTATTTTTTGCTTTTTTTCGCAGCTTTTTTTCTCCTTTTTCGCTTTTTTTGCGTCTCCTTTTTCCCGCTTTTTTACTCTCCTTTTCTTTTCCTTTTCTTCTCCTTTTTTTCCTCTCGTTTGCTTCTTTTTTTCCGCCTTTTTGGCCCCGTTTTCGGCCTTTTTGTCCTGCTTTTGGCCCTCTTTTTGCTCTTTCTCCACCTTTTTTCTTTTCTCTATTTTTGTCCTTTTTGATCTCTTTTTCGTCTCTTTTTGTTTCCTTCTTGTCCCTTTTTTAAACTCCTTTTTGCCTCCTTTTTGTCTCCTTTTTGTCCCTTTTTTAGTCTCCTTTTTCTCCCTTTTTAATCTCCTTTTTGTCTCTTTTTGTTTCCTTCTTGTCCCTTTTTTAATGTCCTTTTTGTCTCCTTTTTGCCTCCTTTTTGGCCCTCTTTTAATCTCCTTTTTGTCCGTCTTTTACTTCCTTCTTGTCCCATTTTTAGTGTCCTTTTTGTCTCCTTTTTGTGTCCCTTTTGTCCCTTTTTAATCTCTTTTTTGTCCCCTTTTTGTTTCCTTTTTGTTTCCTCCTTGTCTCCTTTTTGTCCCTTTTTTAAGCTCTTTTTTGTTTTCGTTTTGTCTCCTTTTTGCGTCTTTTTTGTCTCCTTTTTGTCCCTTTTTAAATCTCATTTTTGTCCTTTTTTTAGTCTCCTTTTATTTCCTTTTTGTTGCTTTTTAATGTCCTTTTTGTCTCCTTTTTGTCTCCTTTTGTCCATTTTTAATCTCCTTTTTGTCCCTTTTTAATTCCCTTTTTGT
>NW_013654782.1:0-15018 GCF_000499385.1 Eimeria necatrix
AAAACGAGAGGCGCGCAGCCGGTGCTTACGCATAGATTATTTGTTCGACGTGTCGTTTGTCTTGGCAGTTAGTTTGCCAGTGACTTCATTGTGGTGCAGTGCTGGATGGCTTTACACTTGTCGTTTGTGCAGGTGACCTCATGGTCTGCCCAGGGGGGATAGCATCACTTGCTAGGCTTGTTTGCCTGTCACAGATAGTGGGTGGATCCACAGGCAGTTGTGTTTAGTGGTTGTTACAGAGCTGAGCACGTTCGGAGCTCTGTTGTTGCCGCGCTTCTGGTGAGCTGTTGGCAGGGCAAGTGGCAGGTTAGGAGTATGATAGAGGAATCTTGCTTCTGAATTGTAGCACCAACAGTATCGCAATATGTGCGCAAAGCTCGGCAGTGCGCGACACTTTTTGTCGTTTTCAGGAAGGCGCGCGCGATGGTAACATGCGGTGGGTGGTAAGCCCGTGTTCTGGTTAGTGCAAACGCGACAGCAGGATGCTACTCTTTATCGGAGGGAATTTGCAAGGGGAGAAAATGACAAGCTGAGTCAGCTGCCTATGAGCAACTGAAGAGGACGCTGGTCGGCTACAGGTTCCCAGGGGCTGTGAATAAAGATGCTTTGTTGCACAAAGAGTTCAGTGGGAGCAGGGCCTAAATGCAGACCACAACTGCGCGGGTAGAGGGCCTCTAACGGCGGCTCTTGTGGTCTACATTTGTTTGCGTTCATGTCACCTTGGACATTAGGACGTGAAGCTGGGTAGTGGATGAGTCCGCCAGTCGGCTTTTGTAGCCCTGGGTCAGATGTAACAAGACAGTTGCTTTTTGCAGCTGCACTGCAGTCCGTTGCAAGGCCGATTCAGATGTTTGGAGAAGAAAGAAGAGGCGTTTGTTCGTTGCCTTCCTAGCATATCGAGGGATGTAAATGAGTCGGGGAGCATTCTGAGAAGCGTCACTGATGACAGTCAAGACGTGTGCTTTCAAAGTACAGTGAGCGCGGTGCGATGGGGGTGCGGTGGCTATTATAAAACGAGAGGCGCGCAGCCGGTGCTGATGCGTAGGTTATTTGTTCGACGTGCCGTTTGTCTTGGCAGTTAGTTTGCCAGTGACTTCATTGTGGTGCAGTGCTGGATGGCTTTACACTTGTCGTTTGTGCAGGTGACCTCATGTTCTGCTGACGGAGGATAGCATCACTTGCTAGGCTTTGTTGCTCGTCACAGACTGTGAGTGAATCTACAGCCAGTTGTGTTTAGTGGCTGTTACAGAGCTGAGCGAGTTCGGAGCTCTGTTGTTGTCGAGTTTCTGGTGAGCTGTTGGCAG
This sequence comes from Eimeria necatrix, assembly GCF_000499385.1. Classification (NCBI taxonomy): domain Eukaryota; phylum Apicomplexa; class Conoidasida; order Eucoccidiorida; family Eimeriidae; genus Eimeria; species Eimeria necatrix. The sequence continues at coordinate 1,305 of NW_013654782.1, forward strand.
GTTAAGGGGTATGATAGAGGAAGCATCTTGCTCCTGAATTGTAGCACTGTATCGCAATATGTGCGCAAAGCTCGGCAGTGCGTGACATGTTTTGTCGTTCTCAAGGAGTTCTGCGCGACGACGATGTCTACTGTTCGAGAAAAACGTCAGGGCGTTGCTATTTTGGCATACGTTGCCCTTTCATGGGTCTGGATGATGTCTGGTGCCGCTGTCCCGCATGGCGTTTTATGTGCCAAACGAATTGCGCGGTTTCAGGCATAATGTTTCCTTTGGCATTCATAGATTACACTTGCCATAGCTCAGAAATAGTCATGTTTAATATCGGTAGCTCTCGTCTTCGCGTTTTAAGGTTCATGTCTGCTTTGCTGCTGAATTTCCTCTATCAGTCAAAAAATGCTTTGACTGATGCTGAACTGATTAACATTAAATCGAAGCTATGTCCTTGAGCTCTCTACCAGAAAGCCAGTCACGCAGGGCTGCAAAGGGTCTTGATTAAATGTTTTCGCCAGTCTGTTGACAGGCCGGTCCCCAAATTAAGATATGTGCTGGTTGAAAATCGTGCGGCGCAGACTGGCGAACTCGCGCATGCGCGCAATGCACATTTAAACCAAGTCAGCGTTTCAAGATTCAATGGTGAATTCATGATTTTTTCCCCCGCTGGCAGGTACATTGGAAAAATGTTAAAAGAAAGTTGACACTGTAAATAATACGCTGCCAGGAGCGTTACGGTGCAGCCAAACAGTTGGAAATTTTGAAAGTGCACAAACTCCATATCTAGTTGAATGGCCGTTTGTCTTAGGTTTTCTTATTTCAGATCGTGGGTTTTGATTGTTGTTAGAGCCTTTGGAAAGCTAGAACGACGATTGCTGATATGTGTGCACATTTATGGCTTCATAACTTGGACGCAGCGGTAAACACGCATTTCATGCATAGCGAACATTGCAGAACCTGCGTTCCTCCAAACGTGCTTAATCACCCTCCTGGGTGCTTGCTGAAGTGGAATTAGAGCTCAGCAGTGCTCATACAGAGAATCATAAGGCGTATTATTCACAATGAAATAGAAAGCGGTTTCTCTGGCGTGCGGAAGTCAGATTTTGTGTTTGAACTTGATGCTCGAGGGGCTGGTCCACTGATTGCACGAGACACCAAAATACAAGTGATTACTTTCCATCACGCTATGGAAACATGAATTTTAGAAGAATTTGCCTGCACAGTTTGGCAAAATACCTTTGAATCAAAACCTTCTTTAGGTGTCCACGTTGTGTCTGCCTCAGGTTGTGAGTTTTACTATAAGTCTCATTCCACGTACACTGGCACAGCAATGCCGATGAGCAATTGTAAAACGCCGACTTTACTATCCCTCTACTGCACAGCGGAATACCATCGAAAGATATTCTGATCTTCGGACGACAACAAGGCTGCTCCTGACCTGCGGGGCTGAACAACTACAATTTCCAGGTGTTGTTTGCAACTTCAGCCTGTCGATTCCAGCGCAAAATGCAGAATAGTGTGCTGGAGAACTCGTGGCGATGCCAAAATGCACACAGAAGCTATTCCACGCAGAAACATTGAAATTGTTTATCCTGACTGATTACTGTGCGTGTGATGCTTGTGGGTTTTCCTGGATAACTGCGCCAATTGCGTAATTAAATTGGCATGCAGTGTTTTCTTGTTAGCTCCGCTAACTCACAATCATGCATGAGAAAACTTTATGAACTAGGCGCGATGCAGGTATAGATCCGCGGATTCGCGCTTCAACGTTTCATTCTGGATACATTTGTGAAAGTGGAAAGTTTATTAAGGCCACCTAGGCCATTGGCATTAACGCAGCGTGGCATCACCGTAAAAGTAGTACTCAATAAATCCCTGAGAGGGGCTGAGGAGAAAATTTGCGTTACGATACATTCACTAGCTAGGGCCTGTTCTTTCTTTGTTTCATTCGATTCGTTGTACTGGCCCTAGTGAGACTGCGCGTGCTTTGCTGGAGTCTCGTAAATTCGAATGATTATTGAATACCCAAATTCGTATGCGTCCTTCTTTCCATGATCTGGTGCCATATTCTTCTAGTTTAATGTAATGCACTCCACATGACATGTGCGGCACGGGACGTTCGCCTATTCAAAACTGCTGGCTAGTTGTCGGCGAATGGTTTGCATCAAGATTGCACTTACAGTGCTTTCTGAAACCCAACTGAAGTCACCCGTTACATTTTAGCAAAACAGCGAGCACATTATTGAAGTCTAAATCTATGATGGATTCACGGACCGACGATCGAGCACAAACTGTGGGGAAAGTCATGGAGAGAAGAAGGTGGAATAGCGATGCAAGCAGTATGCTTGCATAGCTATTCCACCTTTTTCTCTCCAACGTGTTCCAGATGTTCAACAGCTTTGACTCTGTTTCGCCGCTCGAAGGGAAACCAATAATTGCTTTGACGCTTTGACAAGGGCATTGCAGACACGTTGATGATAATTCCGCGGATTACACTGCAAGCAGAAAAGACCCACTGACGCAAATCCTCCTGACATGCATAATCTTGAACTGTCGTGAGTTGTTTCCAATTAAAGGCTTGAATTTGCTCGAATGTGGTCTCTGGTTTCTCTGAGGAAGACGCACTTCTGCATGACACAAACGCATTTGATAAGCCAGAAGGGCGCGGGACACTGCATGCAAAAGGTGGTGAGCTCTTCTGAAGTAACTCATTTTCGCCACGTCACTAGCCGATGCCCTGTAGATGTCCACTTGTTGATAACAACAATTCAACGTTGTACCGCAAGTGCGCCTCCTAAAATTTTCCCCAGCTTTTGTGTGTTACGGACGAATTATCTCAAATATTCTAGTTGGAGCGAAAGGCAGAATGTTAACTGCGAAACTTAATAGATCTGAAATAGGGTGACATGGACGTAAAGAGAAAACGTGAGTTATATGTGTCGCATCAGTTTCTCAATCCTCCGCGTCTAAAACACAGTTGTTAGTTGTCCACCAGGACGTGACTGTGTGAATTTATGCCTCCGTGCAGCTCGTAAGTTATCATGTTGGAATGATTATAAGATAAAAATGCATGGCTGCTTTATTTCTTAACTGGACATTGCTGACGCAGGAGCTGTCAAGCATCGACATGGGCTGATACAGCTGCAGCTAGTGCCGAATATCATGATATTTGAAAAACGTTCTGCTGAATAAAAGTTTTCATGTGTACGCCTAGCCGCACCTCATCAAATTTCAAGCCGCCCACACTTTATAGGGGCTTCTACGTTTATTTAAATGAACTGCACGTCAGGGCGGTGTAGGCATGCGCTTTTCACGACTTTAAACTATTGATGCTCATGAGGTTTAACTGCGTTGTTCACCTGGTCAATTCATCTACAGACAGCGGGAAATGCATTGCTTCAGCTGCATAAGCTGAAAATGCATACACGTAACGTCTTCAGTGACCTCAATCGTTTTGACGCTTGGCATATGTTATGGGTCTCCTAAGAAGAAACAAGGAAAATTAATATTTCAGCTAGTGAGCCTTACTCACTTGCCGCCACTAACATGATTACCTGATGTCCTGTAAAAGTATCTGCGCTGCAGTCGCTATGAAAAAGTGGCCAGTCGTGAAAGCCCTTATCGGCTTTATATACCTTGGATTAGACGTACTTCTGTCAGCAAGACATTTTTTGGCTTGCTGTGAGTATATGTAGCTCTTTGGAATAAGATCAGGCGAGAGACTGAGAAGCAGGATCAAACGTTATCTTCGCACAAAACATGCTGTGTGACACATCAGTGTTTGCGCAGAGCAGGGACAATTTTTCTTTCTTTTTGCGGTAACCATGACGTATTCATATATTTTCGTGAGGGGGAAACCAACATACACAAAAGTCAGTGCGTTCTCGTGCGCTGATGAATACTGACCTGCACAGGAATAGTTTGCGTCGTTGAAGTGGGGCACGCCTTCGCCATTATTGACTAATGACGTAGATCACGCCTAAACTTGTGATCAGTCCATCATAGTGGACTTAATAGAGGAATAGATTTTGAATATCAGTTGGCTAGTTTGCATTATTTCTCCTTTTCAAGGACGACATAGGAACCACTCACGTTGTCATGCTGGCATGAGCTGATAAATGACAGTCCCTTCTTTTACCTATATTATTTTAATCGGTTGCGCTTTGGTCGTAGGAGTCTGATATGAGCTTAAAAGGGGTGTTCAGCCGTTTTCCAGGCAGTGTGTCTTCCTGCGGATTTTGCGACTGGCAACCAGGAAAGCGCTGCGGACTTCGGGATGGCTCCTGGGGAACGCGCAATCTTTTGGCTGGAAGATGATCAAGCAATTTCTCTATGTCAAGTCTTCCTTGGTGTGGCTTACATTGTCTCTGCCTATTCTGGAAGAAGGCCCGGCACGTCTCTTGTATGAGTTAGTCTTTCTTGCGCTTCAGTAACGCCATGTGGCTAGCTCTTGAGCCACTGACGGCCTGACATTTCTCTGTTGTGCGGCAAACATCCTGAACGCGCCGGCCGAAGAAAAAGAAGTTTTCAATCAAGACAGTGCGTTTGCTTTTGCTTTGCTGTTTAATGTTGCTCACATAAACTAGTACCTGAACTGCCTCTTTAAGGACGACCACTGCAGAACACGTTGTGATACGCATGGCCCCGTTGATGTCTCGACGCCAAAGGAACTTTCGTCGAAACAAGGTAGTTGATGGTGAACCAGTGGCTGTTAAGCTTGCGCTGATTGCAGAAGATTCCCCACTGCAGCCTCCCGTAGGAGTTTGAGCTGCATTTCATTCCTAATGTGGCTGGTTCGCCTCTCAGGGCATGCACTGAAGCCCCCAGGCGCATGCAAAAGCGTGCTCCTGTGAACCAGATTCGGTAGCTTGATAGTGCTCTCAGGCGTAAGAAGACGTTCCGGATACGCGATTGGATGACGTGAGCATGCCTTGCAGCAGTCCATATTCCATTTTGGAAGTCAGAGCAATAATTGTTTCACGCCGTTTGTAGAGAAACACTTGCATTCGAAAGCGAGCGGGACATTCCTTTGCTGGGTTCGTGAAAGCTGCACCGTAATTTGGGCAAAGAAGTATGACTGCATGCAACTGCTATTTTAGTCCCTCTATATTTCCCCCTCATTTTTTGTGCATTACGCATTTCGATAGCCTTCATGAGGAATCATGGAACACGGTTATGCTTTGGCGCTGAAAAATGGCGCCACACCAAGGCGCAAGCATTTGTCGTCGCCACTACAGAGCTGGGTGCAGACGTAACCAAGCGGGGCAATATCATATACAATTAAGCATATCTAGCGCTACTGCAGGATCCCAGCAGATATACAATAGAGACTTTTGACTGATAGAATGTGCCTGGCAGTTATTCTTGGAGACCGCTTTGCAAACCCGGCTTCCAAACTATAGAGTGACTGGGAGTTCTCGGTCCCAATGATCTCGCATGAAATCTCTTTCTCCTGGGCTCCGGCATTGACGAATTATGTCGCTGGAGAGCGGCTCTGCAAGGCTTTGTTTGTTTTGTTTGAAAGCTTAATTCAGTACAGGTTTACGAAGGAACAGAAAAACGAGCATTTGGGTTTTTGAAAGCACGTATCGGCCGTTTCTATCATAGATACTCTTAATTAATGGGATCATTTGGGTGTACGGGATCGAATACATGACATTCAATGGCGCGGATGACTAAACGTGATTAGCTCGTGCGTCAGCAAACCCAGTTGTGCCGAAACCGGTTACTCGGTAGTATAGTTGATAGGCATTTATTGAAGCAAACAGTGCTGAGCGAGCGACACGCGCATTTTTGCCGCCGCTCACCATCAAACAGGGCGTGAGGCTACTTCGCTTTGCTAAACTCACCGTTTCCGCAGTGCAAAAAGAAATTTAGATAAAATACGGAAAAATGCCAGAGACACGTGGAAACTATTGCAGCTCTTTCCGACTATGCCACTGAATCTTCACGCTGGGCAAGGCGAGGTGCAGATCAAGACTTTTCGAGAGCCCTGAATATCTATTTGCTTGTATTATGCTCCCCACATCAGAGAATGTGTTGGCTGCTCTTTCCTTAACCAATGAGTGCCAAGCGTAGAACGAGCACTAGTGCTTGCGCTTGAAAGTGAAATTGACTGTTTGAGCTGAGATTGCAGCTCCTTTTTAGTCTAGATCCCTCCCCTTCCCTTGCTATTCGCGAACAATCATATGGATTTGACGTGTATGCATCGAGTTTTGACTCACTGGAGGAAATCTCGACTAGCGATTCAGGACGAATAACGCGAAACTTGATATTCGCTGCCATGAACGTAATTATTCAGCCGTGGTACGTTGCACGCAGACTAAAACGGCTTTGATCATGCCGCATTCCTGTATGACCGTACATATGCAGACTCAAAGACACGGACAAATACATATACAGACACACACACACACACACACACACACACACACACACATATATATATATATATATATATATGTATATGCACGTACCGCAAGCAGCTCTAGCGGTCGTTCTTAGCATTCCATGTATTCGACCGATTCCATACATCACGCTTTTACGTGCAATTGACTTCTGCGGCTTTAGTCTTAACCTTAGAAAAAGTAGTAAACCCTCAGCTAAGAAAGCTGATGCTTTGCACGAGACAAGGTACAAAGGTATTCCCAAGACAGGACACATGAGAAGTGCTTAGGTGTCGCTCAAAAGGCAGGAAGAGTTTCGAGGCATAATTTCGTTCTGTGAGCTCTGTTTGTCGTACTGCAAATCATGGTAAACGTCAACGTCAGGCCTCATGTTTGTTGAAGATTGTGAGAAGAACAGCTATAGCCGAGCGCTGCGGAATACAAGTGCTGAAACGTTTCCTGATTCGAACACGTCCCAAATGACTATGTGCGGAGCTTGATGCAGTAGTCAATAGCACGATGCAACCGTAGGCGCGGCCACAACACAGCGATGAAGCCTCTAGCCGGCGAGTGCAGGGCAACATCCTGACAAGGATGCTCTAAACAAGTGTTCCTCTGCAATTTGTCGGCGCTGTTATAAAACGACGTTCGGCAAAGCACGTGTTCCACGGGAGGCAGCTTGTGCTGGGAGGCGAAGCGTGTGTTCGGCACACAAACAGGCTTTGGAGCACGATTCCTTTAAGCGGCCCGCATCTCAGATAGGATACAATCATCTTCTATCTCGCAAAAACTCTTCTCTAAGTGCGTTAGCTATTGCCCACATGGACAGCTGATTCCAGGGCGTGCAGTTTTATTAATGAGCGAATCACGTCAAATTCACCTGGAGCCAGACAGGTGGCCGAAAATTGCTGCAACATACTGGAAAGCGTAACAGCGTAATTGTGATGGCGGACTGATTGTTACGCTACGCTCGACTCACCCACTGCACATTGTGCGAACCATGCATGCAAAGTTCTCATCAGATAGTTTGGAGTGCTTAACTACTTTCGTTTGTTCACTCTGATTCTGCACAGTATTCTGATGAGGATTCAACTTCGCACACAAGCCGCTGTTGGTAGGAAACATCATTTACGAAGCTACGACAGTCAGCGTGAACGGTGGCGTCTTTTGTATTGTGAGCTACGACAGAGTGCCTTGTGGCCACGCGTTCCGTCTGGGGCATCAGGACTAGCAAACGAAAGTAGGGGTAAACATTGGCTCAAGCTTTACGCAAGGTGCGTTGCTTGCTGGACGCCTGATCCGCATGAGAGAGCGTTTCGCAGTGGTACGTCACACATTCGCAACGAACCTGCACTGTGTCACTGCTCGCCCTTTCTTGGGACTAGCGGATTGTTTTTTAAGCGAATCTTTACGGTTGAAACGTGCTAGCAAATAGCCTCGGTCGTTTGCAGAAAGATACGGCGTGGCGTAAATAGAAGGAGAGTGTTTTGCATAGGTGTCTTGTTTGCTGGGAAGAGCCGCTAACATTCGTTCGTGGCGCTAGTGGAGGCATGTGGTTCAGGCAGTTGACGGCTGTTTCGTCTTGCTTGTGGACGTGCGTCACATGGAGTCTGTGAGAAAAAAATACTTGTTTTATGAGCAACGGTCTTGTACCTCTAGACCGCGCTTGTCGTCTTCGATGTCATAACTGGCATCGAAAGGCAGCGGCTTACCTCGGCTCAAGCGTTGCGCAAGGTGCGTTGCTTGTTAGACGCCTCACTTGCTTGAGAGATCGCCTTGCTCTGGTACGAACCACACTTGCGGTGCATCTCACTACGTGTTTCCGGCTACAGAAGAGCATGAGTCTCGTGGTACGCTCTGACGCTTCGTAACCATCGTTGTCGCTTTTTACATTACGTTTATATATTGACAATACACACACAGTTGCTGCTCAGCTGCTAGAATTCCGAGCCTGTCGGAAGCTCTCGCAGCTGTTTAGTGTTTGGGCAACGAAGAAAATTTATCATAACATAACAGGACCTCAGGTGTTTTGTGGGCTCTGCTGATGTCAGGTTAAAACTTTGAGATTAGGCAACTTGTTCCTGCGTAGTCTTCTTCTAAATGCAGACGTCTGTTGTGGCGTTTTTAGATCTGTTTTCATCGCTGGGGCCACAATGCTTGTAATATGCACATATACAATATCGCTGCATAATTTTGCCCGTATCACCATGATGGAAATAATTGTGCAGACCGTCAGTTTTCATAATTCACACAGTTCTCCCAAGCGGGGAAACATGAATGGGTTTTTAACGTGTGTCTTTCACAGTTGTGGCAGTGTAGCAGAGCGTCCATATTGTACTTCACAGCTCCCCGTTTGCAATTTATGCTGTTCCACTTCTGGCCGCCAATGGACACCTGGGACAAAAAACTCTTGAAAACAAATGCTTTGCTTGGGAACCTTTTTGTTGGAAATTTCAGCCGCTAAACTGCAATACAAATTAGTCACAACAATCAAAAACAGGAGCTTGCAGATAATCCATAGATTCCGCGCGTACAACTGCGTGGCAGATTGACTTTGTTGAAACGCAACATAGCAAACGTCGACCCCTTCTTGAGTGTCGTGCATGAGGTAGTAACTCCTGCTTACCGAATTTGGTTGTTTTCGGTGCCGTAAAATGTAGCTAAACGAACCACGCTTTGTATTTGACTGGCAAATGCTAGAAGCACAGGTCTAATGTGAAGTGCTAATGAGACAACTATAATTGGTTTGTTAAGTTGGCCATATTTGTCGTGGTACTGCTAAGCTTTGGAAACTGTCGGGACACCTACTGGGCTTGCCTGCGAACTTACTGTACTTTGTCTCTCAAAGCTGATTTACAAGCTTAGAGCGCCCCGCGCATTCCGTTTGTCATTTTCGTGAAAATATATTCGAAAGGAGGCTTGCTGTCCCAACGTCTAAGTGCGGAGCAATGGAAAACACTTGCAGTGTTGCCCGAGCGTGAACACCTCAGGCTGTCGGATCATCAAAGTGGCCTGGAATTCTTCTGGTGCGCTTCGAATTCCCTAGCTTGCTGCGGTAAACGTTTCGCTGTCAGCCTTTTGCACATCGTAAGCATCTTGCATGCAGCGTTTGGCTATTTCTACGCAAACACAGTGTTTGAGAACGTTGTATTGTGCTAATAATGCAATACTGTGCATTTTTGTAAGGAAATTGAGTGGCTGCGAGACCGTTACATGGCAGAGTGTAGAACCTCTTATGCTTCTGAGGTCTGCAGTCTTGTCGCTTGGCACGACGCCCTATCAAAGACTCGACACCGAACACATGTTGCAGAACAGTGCTTGGTGAGCGTCCTCCTGGAAGCGCATTACGTGTCAGTTTGAATTAGCGTATGCTTTTTACAGCTTTTTTCCGCGCTGAAACGCCGCTCGCTTGCGTCGCAGAAGCGTTTTTCGGTTTCACAAAGTGCTATGCTGGGACGCACATTTTGTTCTCCTCTGCCCTTGTTTTCTTTTAGGATGTTCTTGGTGCTGGTCAAACCCTCGACAGTTGTACAGGTTGTTTTTGTGGTTCCTGGGGTGTTCGCAGCAAGTATGTCGAAGCAGACAAAATGAGCTGTTCATTGTTCGGCATATGCAGGTAAGCGCTCTGGTCTTCACGTTTTCTCCATCGTCTGTAAAGATATAGCAAAATGCAGAGGTTTCAATTCGGCTTGTTGGATGCTGGGTGCATACGTCTTGGAATGCTTTGTGAAGCGGTATGCGCTTCGATGCATGCATCTTGTGACTATTTCATCGACGTGAAGCGATGGCCGCTGCATATCTTGCCGCTTCAAAGAGATGCCGTTCTTTCGTGCGACGCACATGTCCGGACATTACTGATATTGCTTGTATGTGTTGTATATTGTGGAATTCTTTTGGCCCTACCAACGGTTTTGGACGAGTTACTGTTATCACGAAATATCTCAAATTTCGTACTTTGAACTACTATCTGCAATCCAAAGTTTCCACGACGCATAGCTGGATCCTGGTGCATTCAATTTGGAAGCTTAAGGTGATGATTATTTGCCGTAGCATTGTCAGCTGGTGTCATCGAGATGATCCCACGAGTACCTTTGGAGGACTGTTGCGCGAACTCCGTAGCACAAATCAGACCTCATGTACGCGCGCCGTTGTTGCACGCACGCAACGGCGACGTTGTCAGCCAAACAAACCGCAAATGGCTTCATTTATATGCTGCAGCTCGAGACATAGAGCGTCGATCGGCGTAGAGTGGAGCCAAACCGTCTCGGGCATGACTTGCCATTAAAAATGTTAGGCTGATTGGTATACAGGCATGATATGCAAACTTTAGCAGCCACAGCTCCTGCTTTGAATGAGGCTCCGGGCCATGCTGAAAAGTCGACCCTTCGGGCCATGCTGAAAAGCTCATGTTTTCTTGAAGTGACAGATTTAAACTTCAGTGGCATAAGTTGAAATGCGCAGCAGCAGTGTGCTATGGTCTAGACGCGCCATTCAACGCTGATTCCAGAACTTGTCCGTATTCTGTAGTGCGGCAACGCCTTTATTTTCAGACGCTTCTTCCTGGCTACATGAGTTACGAAGTGCGCTGCGTAGCAGCCTGCATGCCGTTGTGCGTGACTCGCGGTTATACTGTCTGCGCGTAGCTATGAACTTGGAGCTCTTCACAATTCCACGGTTGCAATATCTCTGTTGTGGATTTGCTTGCTGCCGGTGACGTAATTTTGAACTCCACTATTGCAAGTTGGTATTTGGAGCGGATGAGTCTCGCGAATCACGAGAGTTTGGGTCGAGCTATCGGCTTATAACTACGCGCCTTTTACAGATTTCTGGTTAGTCTGATCTGCTGTGCTTCATTCTGTTTATCAGTTAGAGGCATTAGGCTGAATGCTCCGAAGCAGGCTAAGTGAAAGTCATGTTTAGCACGGTACACGGTTGCATTGACTGGCGGATCTATGGAGGTTGTACCATGACGAGGCTTGGCTGAACGCTGCACGGGTTGCTTGACACGGGGCAAAGGTTACATACTAGAGGGCTACCAGGAACTTACCTTATCTAGCTTGGTAGCAGGGCAGCGGCACAATGAATATCCGACAAACTGCCGTTTGCACGGAGTGAGAATCGATGCGTACAAAGTAATGCAAGTGTACTTTGGCAGTAGCACATATTCGTATAAGTCGCAAATCCATTTACTTTGCCCCAAGCGTGTGCATATGTGTTGTGGGGATCTTGCTCTGCGCTTGTATTTGGACCATTCTTCGATTCGGCGCCTGCCTCAAACCACATCAGCACGAATTACATTGGGTCAGCAGCTTGAATGGTGCTTAACAATTCATATTGAAAAAGCAATGCCTAGGTGTAAGGTGGCTTTTTTGGTGAAGTCATGTTGACGATGATATCCAGTTTGCACGAGGCGTTGGCGTCCAACTACAGAAGCACATCGCACGATTGCAGGACGCGGTGCGTTTTCTGTCAAACTGCGGGACGGCTAAACTTGCATGGCCGTTCGAACTCGGAAACTCGAACCGCAGGATGAACACGGCTTTCTAAGTGACTTGCGGAGGTGATTTCCCGGTGAGGTTTGGGGCGCCGCTGAGCGAAGCGTCTGATTTGTGAGAAAGCTCCTTACACTCGCCGATACCAACGACTCACGCCTAACACTTTGAGAGTGGAGCAACATGCGAAATATTTGAAGAAATTGCTGCTTCTGGGAGTAAGCGTCGATGCGCATGAGGTTTCGAGGATGCGATTCAGTAGCCCTGCAGAATTCGCACTTGTCTCAAATCCAGATAATCAGGCATTGGGCGCCGTCTGCTAACATACACACCTTGCGACTCCACGACGCGCAATGCGTCCTGTGTCCACCTAAGAGGCAGCTAAAATTGCCAGGTTGAAAGGATCGAACTCGGCCGAACAAAATTAGTGAATTGCAGTGTCTCAAGGATTTGTTGAGGTTGTATCCGGGTGAGGATTGGCGGTGCGCTGCGCGACGTGGTCGGTTTATGAGAAAGATGAGTTACGCGCACCGCGGTCAAAGCCACACGCCGAACACGTTGAACGCGGGGAGGCCCCGAGGGTAGATGAATTCATTTCTACTTCAGAAAGTAAGGAACTATAAGCGGGAGGCGTTTTGAGTGCAAATCGGCAGTCCTGCAAATTCACACGTGTGTCATGTTAACGTATTCATGCCTTCTGTGAATGGTGCTTCAAATTGACGAATGTGTGGAGCTATTGCGTTCCTGTCGTAGGTCCATCGCGCTGCGCAGACCGTGTAGAGTCTCTAAATGTCTTGCTGTGTCGAAAGCACAGAACATTAAAATGAAGTGCACACAGTGGTTAATTTGAGACGCCATTTTCCCTTTGTGTTGTGAGAACGATATGATGGCGTGGTTGTGAGGCTTGATGGAGCGGGGTTGGAGAACGCAAAAATGAGTGTCTCCCGTTGCCATTTGTGAGTAACGAGTTCGTTGTGAATCCTACGCATCGCCTGTTTGTTCTCAGCCCAAATCACGTCAATGTGGAGCACGCCGTGAACTTCATTCTGCAGCCTGTGCGTGTGCAGAGTGTTTCAGCACAATAAGCGGCTCTCCACACATTACAAAATCACAGACGGGCGCCTGTGTACAACGGTTCCATCCATGATGCCCCAACGCGCCGTCTCTGGTGCGGCGCCTTGGCAAGGAATCAACTTGAAACATGTGGCAGGTGTGTAGAGCAGTGCATATTATTTTCCACAGGCGCGTGCGTCTTCAGGGTTTAGTGGCTGGATTAAGTGCGTGTGTGTCTAGCTGTGACGGCCTTTGTTTGCAGCAGAAATGCGCTTATCGTGTTCTGCTTTCCAATGCACTGTGTAGCGGTCTCCCGTCTGTTTCTCCTTTGTTTTCGGTTTTTGTGGAGGAGCGTCTTACGATTATCTCCAGACTAAGTGGCGTATTAGGTGACAGTGGCCAAGCATCTTCCCAGCTGCTCTTGCTGTTGGTGTGCCGCGAGCAGCCAGTACGTGAGAGCCGGAGAGCTGGGACGCGTGGCTCCTTGCTGGAGTAGCTGCCTACTTGGGTCTTCCCGTATGCGATAGTGCTACATGTGATTGTTCGCTGAGTTCTGCGCAATGTGCCGCCTGCATTTGAAAGCGTTGGTTGCTGGCTACGTGAGTGTCCATTGCGCTATGTATAATGGTGGAAGGCCGATATGCACGCGCCACACGATGACACCGTCAGCCTGAAGCCATAGGGCTGCGGATGGCGGTGAACACATTCACGGAGGATTGGTTGTGGATGTACAAGTTGGCGGCGGCGTCATTTGGTGAGGCGTACATTGAAATTTTTTGTGAAGTCATGTTG
>NW_013654783.1:0-5000 GCF_000499385.1 Eimeria necatrix
GCCGTTCCGGCTGTCGCGTTCTCCGTACCCGTGCAGCAGCAGCAGCAGCAGCAGCAGCAGCAGCAGCAGCAGCAGCAGCAGCAGCAGACTTCTTCATCGAGTCCAAGAGAAATGCAAATAATGCGGTGAAGGTTGAAGAGAGTCATCCCCGCGTTTACGCCGAAGACGCGGCGCACCGGCACGAGGCCGCGGGGCCTTTGTGGGGTTTCTTTGAGTTCGGGGAGGTGCCACTCGAGGGCGATTTCGCACATGTCGTAGTCATTAAGTGCAGCATTTTCGAGTTTTGCTGCTGCTGCTGCTGCTGCTGCTGCTGCTGCTGCTGCTGCTGCTGCGGGGGGCGCGGGGGAGGCGAAGCTCGCGGGGAGGCGCGAAAACGCGCACGCGGGAGACGACACACACGCCCTGCTGCTGCTGCTGCTGCTGCTGCTGCACGGGTACGGAGAACGCGACAGCCGGAAGCCGGGCTGCTGCTGCTGCTGCTGCTGCTGCTGCTGCTGCTGCTGCTGCGGAGGGGGGGGGCGCGGCGGCTGGTGAGCGAGCGAGAGAGAACCCACGGACACCGTCGAGTCGTCGCTGTCCTCCTGCTGCTCCTGCTGCTGCTGCTGCTGCCGCAGCAGCCGCTGCTGCTTCTGCCGCGGCCGGCTCCCCGCCCCCGCAGCCGCGCCCCCTGCAGCAGCAGCAGCAGCAGCAGCAGCAGACGGCGGCGTCGGCCACCGCGCTGCTGCTGCTGCTGCTGCTGCTGCTTCTGCGGAAGAACCTCGAGGCAGCCAGTCACTTGCTTCCGAATCTTCACTGTCTCCTTTTTGTCTTCGCCGCCGCTTCGCCCGGGGCCCCACACGGGGCCGCAGGTGCCTCTTAGCTGCTGCAGCAGCAGCAGCGCTGCTGTCTGCTGCTGCGGGGCTGCTGCAGCACAGAGACGGGGGGCCCCCCACTTCCGTGGGCTGCGCAGCAGCAGCAGCAGCGCCCTCGCTGCTGCTCCCGCCAAACGCCCCCAGGCAACGCTTGTACTGCTGCTGCTGCAGCTGCTGCTGCAGCTGCTGCTGCAGCTGCTGCTGCAGCTGCTGCTCCTGCAGCTGCTGCTGCAGCTGCTGCTGCAACTGCTGCTGCTGCAACTGCTGCTGCACCTGCTGCTGCTGCACCTGCTGCTGCTGCAACTGCTGCTGCTGCAGCTGCTGCTGCTGCAGCTGCTGCTGCAGCAGACCAGACTCAGGAGGAGCAGGCCACCCGGGGGCCCCCAACAAAGAAGTACCCCCCATGTTCTGGGGGGCCCCCAGCAGCATTGAACTGACTATGGCGGCCCAGCCGTCGCCGTCCCAGTCGGGGGGCCCCTCGAGGGGGGCCCCCTCAAAGAGAGGCTCGTGGGCCTCGTAGTTCATCTTGCTGCTGCTGCTGCTGCTGCTGCTGCTGCTGCTGCTGCTGCTGCTGCTGCGGATGGTGCGGGTTTTTGTCCGAGGAGTGCGGGCAGAAGGCTGCTGGGAGCAGAAAGCGGTCAACTCTCTGCTGCTGCTATTGCTGCTGCTTCGCTGCTGTTGCTGCTGCTGCTGCTGCTGCTGCTGCTGCTGCTTCGGCGAGGGCCCATCTGGGTCGCGGGCAAAAGCGCAGCAGGAAAGACCGCCAAAGAGTAGCCAAAAGAAGACAAAAAAGCGACAAAAGAAGACAAAAAGGAGACACAAAAAGACAAAAAAGAGACACGAGAAGCAGCAGCTGCAAGGGAGACACAGGGGCCCCTGAGGGCTCGAGAAAAGCCAACAAAATGGAGTGTCTAGACACCGGAGGGCCCGAAAGGGCCACACGAAGGCCCCAGCTGGGGTGTATCTACACTGCAGCCTGGGGCCCCCCAAAGACAGGGGGAGGCAGTGAGAGGGTTTTGAGGCCTTGGGGAGGGGCAGGGCCGGCCAAACCCTAAACCCTAAACCCTAAACCCTAGTTTGTAAACCCTAAACCCTCGGCTCGCAGTCGTGCAGAAGGACACGAGGCAGCGCACTGACACGGCGCTTCAGCGGCGGCAGCGGCGGCTGCGGCTTCCTTGAGACTCGAAAAGGACAAAAATTAAGAAATAATCAAATAACAAAAACATAAAGCGAAGTTCTTTTTAAATATATCCACAAGTGCTGCAGAACGCGCAAGAAAGGCCCCAGCGGCTCTCGCGCCGGTGGCCGCCACGCAGCACTCCCAGCCCCCACTGGGGCCCTTCTGCTGCTTTTTCCGGCTCTTTCCCTGAAATATATTATTTAAAATGCAAAATTATATTTTTAAAACTTTAATTTTATTTATTTGCGACTTTAAATGGCCAATCGGGAAGAAGCGGATGCGGAGAACCTGCGGTGTACGTACACCTCAGACCAAGTGACCTGACCCGACCGGACCGCTCTCGCGCGCCTCCCGTGACACCCGAAATTAAAACTTTTTGCAAATTAAAATGAATTAATTTAATTAATTTTGCCATTTATTTCCTTCTGGAGTTTCCTGCAAAGACATCTTCCTCATTTGGCATAGCCTCGTGACCCTAAACCCTAAACCCTTTCCAAGAACCGCCTCGCCTGCGCTCTCAGTCGCCGTGAAACCCTAAACCCTCAACCCTAAACCCTAAACCCTAAACCTTAAACCCTAAACCCTAAACCCTAAACCCTAGCCCTGACTGCCTTCAAAAGAAGACCCTTCGCCCTTTCTAGTGCCGCGCAGCGAGGCTCCCAAGCCCGCTGCTGCAGCTGGAAGCGAGAAAAGCAAATTCATTTAAAAGTCCAAAAATAAAAACATATTTGGATTAATGTTTTAATTGTTTTGTGCTGCTGCAGAGCCTGAGCCAGCCCCAATGCATGCAATCTGCTGCATGCACTTTTAAAAGTGTTTTATTTTCGATTTGCGAGGGTTTAGGGTTGCTTCTTGGTGTCCATACACTGGAAGCAAACAAAACCACTTCGACTCTTTATTTTTTATTTTTCATTTTTGTTTTTATTTCAGAGTCCAGCATAAAAGGGCCTCAGAGGCAGCTGAGGCTCTTTGCTGTTTGCAGCCTTTGTGGTTCAGCGTTTAGTGTTTAGTGTTTAGGGTTTAGGGTTTAGGGTTTAGGGTTTAGGGTTTAGGGTTTAGGGTTTAGGGTCTGGAGACCCGAGCTGAAGCCTCTACCGAAATGACCTTAAAAGCTTCAAGGCAAGTCTTTGGACTACTGGGAGAGAACTTGGAATTTAAAACAAGGTAGCTTTCGTTTGCTGCTGTCTTGCTACAGCCGCTGCTTCTCCTGCAGCAGCAGCAGCAGCTGCTGCTGCTGCTGCTGCTGCTGCTGCTTCTCGTGTTGCAGCAGCAGCAGCAGCTACTGCTGCTGCTGCTGCTGCGTGCTTGAGTCTTGTGTACACGGGGGCCACTCTCTTCCTAAGTGCTGCATTGGGGGAGAAAAGATAAATTAAAATAAATGTTTAAAATAATAAATAAAAAGAAAACCCTTTTGTAAACTTTACAAATAACAATCCAATTAAAGGCGCAGCAGCAGAAAGCAGCAGCAGCAGCGGCGCCAGCAGCAACAGCAGCAGCCGCAGCTGCAGCTGCAGCAGCGGCAGCAGCAACAGCTGCAGCAGCAGCAGCGGCAACAGCAGCAGCAGCAGCGACTGCTGCCTAGTAGAGTGTAGAAGAGAGCCAATATTCAAAACACTAAACCCTAAACCCTGAATTCCAGACCCCGTATGCCATGCCGTAGGCCTAAACCCTAAACCCTAAACCCTAAACCCTAAACACTAAAGGGTTTTCACTGAAACGCGACTGGTCCCATCAACTGGCGCACATTGCCTCAAGAAGGGTTTAGGGTTTAGGGTTTAGGGTTCTCACATTTGCTTTTGGAGTTTAGGGTTTAAGGCTTAGGGCTAAGGGTTTAGGGTTTAGGGCTAAGGGTTTAGGGTTTAGGGTTTAGGGTCTAGGGTTTGTGGTGCCTTGCCCCGCAGGAGTTGGCCCGGTGTGTAGCGTAGGCCCAACCTGGGTTTGAAACTCTAGGGTTTGGAGTTTAGGGAATAGGGTTTAGGGTTTAGGGTTTAGGGTTTAGGGTTTAGGGTTTAGGGATTGGGTTTTGTTGCTGGGGCTTATCCTACCCAATACAAATACTGCAATTCAGGGTTTGCTGCTAGGGTTTAGGGTTTAGGGTATAGGATTTGGGTTTTGTTGCTGGGGCTTATCCTACCGAATACAGATACCGCAATTCAGGGTTTGCTGCTAGGGTTTAGGGTTTAGGGTTTAGGGCCTAGAGTCGAAGTTCTAGGGTTTAGGGTTCTGTAAAAACATTTTGGGGTTTCCCGTTGGCGGTTTAGGGTTTAGGTTTTTGGATCTGGGCTGTAGGGCTAAATGTGCGGGCCTAGGGTTTAGGGTTTAGGGTTTAGGGTTTAAGACTTAGGGTTTAGGGTTTAGGGTTTAGGGTTTAGGGTTTAGGGTTTAGGGTTTCGGCTGCGGGCGCCGTCCAGCGGCGCCGCAGGGCTCGTGTCTTTGCGCAGAGAAGCACTTTGAATTTTTTTTGAATAAATGAAATAAATGAAATAAATGAAATAAAATAAAATAAAATAAAATAAATAATTTAATTTAATTTAATTCTTTTAATTCCCTCAGTTGCTGCTGGAGGGCCGCGAGCTGCTGCAGCGCCTCGCCGCAGCGGCTCAGCCCGCTGCAGACCACCAGCAGCAGCAGCAGCAGCAGCAGCAGCAGCAGCAGCAGCAGCAGCAGCAGCAGCGTTGTGGGGCTGCGACTGCAGGCGACAAAGCGAAATAAATAAAAATTAAAATTTATTTTTATTTTAATTGCGAAGACGCAGCAGCAGCTGCTGCTGAGGGCCTCGAGGCCCTGCGGTCCAGAGCGCGTGTCTCCCCCGGGTCCCCTGCAGCAGCAGCAGCAGCAGCAGCAGCAGCAGCAGCAGCAGCAGCAGCAGCAGCGGCAGCAGCAGCAGCGATGGATGAGCTGGACGTGGCCTCTGTGGAGCGGCGGGCAGTAGAAGGCGAGCTGCTTGCTGCAGGTTTCCTGAGCAGCCC
>NW_013654783.1:7500-13331 GCF_000499385.1 Eimeria necatrix
CGCGGAGCTGCTGGGGCTGCTGTTGCTGCTCGCGGTGCTGCTGGTGCTGCTGCTGCTGCTGCTCGCGGTGCTGCTGGTGCTGCTGCTGCTGCTGCTCGCAGTGCTGCTGCTGCTGCTGCTGCTGCAGCTCGCGGTGCTGCTGGTGCTGCTGCTGCAGCTGCTCGCGGTGCTGCTGCTGCTGCAGCTGCTCGCGGTGCTGCTGGTGCTGCTGCTGCAGCTCGCGGTGCTGCTGGTGCTGCTGCTGCAGCTCGCGGTGCTGCTGGTGCTGCTGTTGCTGCTGCTGCAACTCTCGTTGCTGCTGCTGCTGCAGCTCGCGGTGCTGCTGCTGCTGCTGCTGTTTCCTTTCCTGTTTGTCGCTGCAGATCTGTTGACAGCCACTGCTGCTCACTACCAAAGAGAAGGCGCCAAAGAGATTGCAAGTCTTAGAGAGGTGCAATTTATTTGCTGCTGCTGCTGCAGTTGTTGCTTCTGTTGCTGCTGCTGCTGCAGCTGTTGCTTCTGTTGCTGCTGCTGCTGCTGCAGCTGTTGCTTCTGTTGCTGCTGCTGCTGCTGCAGTCGTTGTTTCTGCTGCTGCTGCAGCTGCCCAACCTTTTCGTCGACGCCAGGGCTGCGTTTGCTGCCCTCTCTGCGGCCTTCCTTCGCCCACTTGCTGCTGCTGCTGCTGCTGCTGCTGCTGCTGCTGCTGCTGCTGCTGCTGCTGCTTCTGTGCCCGCAGCTGCTGGCAGCAGCAAAGAAGGCGGAGGCCCTCAGCCGGGAGGCCTGGGGCCTTTACCTGCAGCGCGTTTCTTCTTCTTCTGAAGTAAATTTGCTCTTTAAATTCTTTTTATTTCATTTTTATTTTTATTTTCTTTTTCTTTTTTATTTCTTATTTTCTCTTTTTGCTGCTCTTTCTATTCTTTCTTTGCATTTTTGCTTCCTGTTTATCTTTTTTCATTTCCTCTGTTGCGCGGACCCTGCCTAGCTAGCTAGCTAGCTAGCTAGCTAGCCGGCCGGTGGCTAGCTAGCTGGTGGCTAGCTGGCTACCTGATGGCTAGCCAGCTAGCTAGCTTCTGTCTACTTGAATGGGTGGCTGGCTAGCTAGCCAGCTAGCTAGCTAGCTAGCTAGCTAGGTTGCAAGAGAGCCCTTCCCCCAGTTAGTTAGCGAGCTAGCTAGCTAGATGGCTACGTAGCAAGAGAGCTAGCCAAGCCAGCTGGCCATTTAGCTAGCTAGCCAGCTAGCCAGCAAGCTAGCTAGCCAGCAAGCTAGCTAGCCAGCTAGCTAGCCAGCTAGCTAGCTAGCCAGCCAGCTAGCTAGCCAGCTGAGTTTGTGTTTGTGTGTGCAGCCTTCGGCCTTTGGGCGGCAGCAGCTTTACAAGCGGCGGCTCAGCTGCTGCTGGCTGAGCGAAAACAAATACAGAGCAGCAGTAAAAACTTTTGAAGTTTTTTGTTTTTTTTTTGCTTCTTTTTGATTTAATTTTTCTCCTTTTTATCTTCTTTTGCTTCTTTGTTTCATTGGCTTTTATTTGCTGCTTTTTCGGCTCTTCAGTTTGCCCATTTGCTGCTGTTGTGCCTTCACGCAGCAGCAGCAGCAGCAGCAGCAGCAGCAGCAGCAGCACAGCCAGCAACACAGCCAGCAGCAGCAGCAGTGCAGACAACAACACGAGCAGCAGCAGCAGCAGCAGCAGCAGCAGCAGCAGCAGCAGCAGCAGCAGCAGCAGCAGCAGCAGCAGCAGTCTTGTTCGTGCGTCTCAGACCCAACGAGCTTCTGCTGCTGCTCGCCGTTTGCTGATTTGCTGCCTCCACTGTCTTTCTGGATTTTACAAACTCAATTGTAAGTTTTTAATTTTCTTTTTTCTTTTTTTATTTTTATTTATTTTTATTTCTTTTATCCTTTTTTCTTCTTTTGCTTCTTCTTTTCTGCAGCATTTGCTTCCTTTTGCGTCCCTCTGCCTTCTTTCCCTTCTCCTCTGTTCCTGCTGCCTTTGCTGCTGCTGCTGCTGCTGCTGCTGCTGCTGCTGCTGCTGCAGTCCCCGCGCAGCTGCTTCCCTGCCCCTCCCGCCCAACTGCGCCGCTGCTGCTACTGCTACTGCTACTGCCGCCGCTACTGCTGCTGCTGCTACTGCTGCTACTGCTGCTACTGCTGCTGCTGCTGCTGCTGCTGCTGCTGCTGCTGCTGCTGCTGCGTGCAGCCTGGCGTTTGCGGGCGCTGCGTCAGATATTTGGGGTTTTGGTGCTGAAGGCCTACAGCCACTGCGCTGCCACCATGCAAACCCTAGAAAGGCTATCGGAGACACTTGGTTTGCTGCTGCTGCTGCTGCTGCTGCTGCTGCTGTTTGTGCTGCTGCTGCTGTCAGTGCTGCCGCTGCTGCTGCCGTAGCTGCTGCTCGTGCCCGCTGCTTCTCCTGCGAGTGTCAGCCGTCTGCTAGGGGTCGGCAGCGCACTTTCAGTGACCCATGTGCTGCTGCTGCTGCTGCTGCTGCTGCTGCTGCTGCTGCTGCAGGTCTTTCCCTGCCGGGATTAAGTGAGGGGAGCTTAGGAGCAGCAACAGCATCCGTTCAGTGCTTGTCTCTGTTGGAGCGTCTGCAGCTGTCTGCTGCTGCTGCTGCTGCTGCCCCTCCTGTGCTGCCTGCGGCCTCCACATCTGCTTCGGAGCTAGAGCAGCAGCAGCAGCAGCAGCAGCAGCAGCAGCAGCAGCCAGCCAGCCGCCGGAAAGGCAAGGGAACTTTTTGCTGCTTAACAGATGAGCCCGGGGCCCCACAGCCCCCCAGCAGCACGGGGTGTACGTACACTGACCCTTGGCAGCCTTCTGAGGAGCCAGCGGGAGGTGCGGAAACGCCGCCGCCGCAGCAGCAGCAGCAGCAGCAGCAGCAGCAGCAGCAGCAGCAGCAGGCTGTCTTCTGCGACAGCAGCAAACTCAGGGCTTTGTGGGAGCTGCTCAAAGGCGAAGGTCCGCCCCACATATGCAGCAGGCCGACAACAGGCCCTTGGCCCAACACCCTAAACCCTAAACCCTAAACCCTAAACTCTAAACCCTAAACCCTTGAAGTGAATATCAAGCAGTTGCCCTTTTGTTCTTTGGGGCATCTGCCAGTCTGCACCTCAGTTCGTTCTATCGATATATTGGCTTGTCCTCAGGGTCTAGCCTTAGGGTTTAGGGTTTAGGGTTTAGGGTTTAGGGTTTAGGGTTTAGGGTTTAGGGTTTAGGGTTTGGGGTGTGGGGCGCGGGCGTCTGCAGGGTTGCTGCAGAGCTGCTCGCCGGGCGTGGTGCCTGCGCCCTACCGCTGCAGCAGCTTAGCAGCAGCAGCAGCAGCACTGCAGCGGGAGGGTTTGCCTCCGCCGAGCCGTTTGCTGCTGCTGCAGGGAGCAGCACAGAAGCAAATGGGAACTCTTGCTGCGCTGCTGCCGCGCTGGGCAGCAGGAACTTTGTGTCTCTCTTCTTCCAGATTGCTGCACTTCTTTCCCCAGGGCGAACGCGAAAACCCTCTCCGTTCCATCTCCGTTGCAGGCGCGGAGGTTAGGGTTTAGGGTTTAGGGTTTAGGGTTTAGGGTTTAGGGTTTGGGGTTTAGGGTTTAGGGTTTAGGGTTTGGGGTTTGGGGTTTAGGGTTTAGGGTTTGGGGTTCGGGGTGCGTAGGCAGGGGAGGCTGTTGCGGGAGAGGCGCTTCCTACGCCGTTGCTGGCGCTCAGCCTGCACGGCCCTAGGGTTTAGGGTTTAGGGTTTAGGGTTTAGGGTTTAGGGTTTAGTGGTGAAGGTTGGTGGCCTCGTGTTATTAGGTGAAAAGGATCGGCGGCGGCGACGTGGGAAAGATGGGTATTCAAATAACCGTAAGCCCCTCTTCAATTTCGGCTGTGCTGGGGTTTAGGGTTTAGGGTTTAGGGTTTAGGGTTTAGGGTTTAGGGTTTGTTCAGGAGAAGAGGAGGAGGGGGCTCCTGCCCAAGTCTACTGTTGTATTTCGCTTTAAGGGAGTTCGAGAATGCGACCAGTGGCTGGCAGCACTGCAGGTAAAAGGGGATTTTCTTTTTCTTTATTTCCGTCGTGCTAGGGTTTAGGGTTTAGGGTTTAGGGTTTAGGGTTTAGGGTTTGGAGCTCCGGCGCTGCCTTTGCCGGGGTGTTTCTGTCGCGTGCTGTCTTCAATTCCTCGTTGGCCGGCGATTCCACTCCTCGCCGCCCTGCTGCGCAATCTAGGGTTTAGGGTTTAGGGTTTAGGGTTTAGGGTTTAGGGTTTTGTGGTTGCAGATGGCGGCGGACGACAGGGCATTTCTCTGCGCAGTCAATGGGGACTTCAGCGCCTCTTTAGAGGGCCCCTCAGATGCATGCGTTTCTTCTCCCCAGAGCTTTGGGGCCCTGCTGCCAGCTTCATCTGCTGCTGCTGCTGCTGCTGCGCAGCAGCAGCAGCAGCAGCAAGAAGAAGCAGTGGAGGGGCGGCCCTCGGGCAGCATGGATGAAGTCTCTCTCGATGGCACGGGGCCCTGAATGCACTGTGTGCTGCAGCAGCTGCTGCTGCTGCTGCAGCTGCTGCTGCTGCAGCTGCAGCAACAATGCTCCTGCAGCAGCAATAGTGCTGCTGCTGCTGCTGCAGCTGCTTCTGCGCAGCAGCAGCAGCTGCTGAACTGTTTAAAACTATTCTCTGTTTCTTTTTGACTTTATTCTCCTTTGGGGTTAATAGGCGCATGCATTTTGGGGCTTTGGAAAAAATAAATAAATCAAATAAAAAACTTTTGTCCTTTATTTGCCAGCATGCGCTGTTTCTTCTGAAGCTCTAGGGTTTAGGGTTTAGGGTTTAGGGTTTGTCTTCTTTGCATTTTATAAAAGCATTTGTAGAAATAATTTAACTATGGATGTAAATGCGTAAATACATAAATATTTAAATAAAGCCTTTTTAAATTTGTTTTTGACAAATAAACATAATGGAAATGGGCAATTTATAAATGTCCAGATTTATTTTTTAATAATAATCAAATATACATTTATTAAAAATGTTAAAATATATTTATTTCAAATTGTGGACTTGCATGCGCATGCAACTCGTACACATAAATATTCGTTTGCATATTTGTAAAAGTATTAAATCATTTTTTAAATAAATATATTTCAAAAGATTCGAATATTATTTAAACTTGTCTAAAAGACCAAAAGCATTATTAAATCCCGAAATGAATTAAAAAAGTATTTTCGAAAATGCAAAAAATGAAAGTTTGAATTCATCTGGTTTTCGCATATTGGGGTGTACATACACCTGGGAGGGAGTGCCTGTTTTCCAGATTTTCTCTATAGACCCAAAAGTGCATTTAGAAATACTTTTTGTTGCTTTTAAAAGTCATTAGTGATTAAATAAATATATTCTAAAATATATTTATTTATTTGGGAGTAAACATGCAAAAAAGTGCACTAAAATGCGCATAATATTCACATTTAAATGCATATTTGCATAAGTACTTCCGCTTATGCATGCATGCTAACTTATAAACATAAATAAACAAAATACTATTTGCATGTCTGCATAGGTGGAAATATAAATAAATAAAATGCTATTTGAATATCCACATATATGAAAATAAAAATAAATAAATACTTTTGAAATATATTTGTATCTTCATATCTGGCTTTACAAAGAAATAAATAATTAAAAGGATATAAAACATGAAATAGACAAAAGGTTCAAAGTATGCTTCATGTACATATGTTTATATGCATAGACCTGAACTGGAATTGTGTACAGTTATGTGCAGCTGCACGCAGATAAACAAAACAGCTAAATTATGCACAAATTACAAAAAAAGCAACTTTATTGAGTATTATATTTGAAAATAAAATATAAATTGTTTTAAAATTTGCATTTAAGCGGCGAAAAAG
>NW_013654784.1:10000-12331 GCF_000499385.1 Eimeria necatrix
AGCAGAACAAAAGAGACCCGGCAGACACGGGAGACAGTCTGCTGCGCTGCGGCCCCCGGAGACACTCGAACTTGTGCCTCTGCATTAAATAAATAAATAAATAAATAAATAAATAATAAATAAATAAATAAATAAATAAATAAATAAATAAGACAGTCTGCTGCGCTGCGGCCCCCGGAGACACTCGAACTTGTGCCTCTGCATTAAATAAATAAATAAATAAATAAATAAATAATAAATAAATAAATAAATAAATAAATAAATAATTTAATTAATTAATTAATTAATTAATTAATTAATTAATTAATTAATTAGTTTATTTGATTGTTTGATTTGGGTGGAGGTTTGGTCGGTTGGAGGAGACAAAAAAGGGACAAAAAGGAGACACTTGAGGGATTTAAACTAATTCAAATTAAATTAAATTAAATTAAATTAAATAAATTAAATAAATTAAATTAAATTAAATTAAATAAATTAAATTAAATAAAATAAATTAAATAAAATAAATTTAATTAAATTAATTAAATAAATTAATTATTTGTTTGCTTCAGTGTCTCCTTACTCCGGACAGGCAATGGGAGTAGCTGTCCCCTCGGGGCAGTAAAACCCCACAGGGCAGGGGCCCCCCACTGCAGCAGCAGCAGCAGCAGCAGCAGCAGCAGCAGGAGAGTCAGCAGCAGCAGCAGCAGCAGCAGCAGCAGCATCTGGATTTGTCTCCTCGGGGTGGGGCGCAGGTGTCCACGCCGCGCCGCTGCAGTAGAACCCCTGAAGCAGCAGCAGCAGCAGCAGCAGCAGCAGCAGCAAAGCAGCAGCAGCAGCAAAAGCAGCAGCAGCAGCAAAAGCAGCAGCAAAAGCAGCAGCAGCAGCAAAAGCAGCAGGATAAAGCATTTGGCGGGGAATAAAAGAAATGACAAAAAGACAACAAAAGAGATTTAATAAAAAGAGACAAAAAAAGAAACAAAAGGAGACAAAAGAAAATAAAATAAAAAAATAAAAAAAAGATTAAAGGAGACAAAAGGAGACACCTCAGGAGACAACTAAGGAGACAGAGAAAACT
Source organism: Eimeria necatrix (assembly GCF_000499385.1). Lineage (NCBI taxonomy): Eukaryota > Apicomplexa > Conoidasida > Eucoccidiorida > Eimeriidae > Eimeria > Eimeria necatrix. The sequence goes on from NW_013654784.1 coordinate 11,058, forward strand.
GAAGGAGACTGCTGCTGCAGCAGCAGGAGACACTTGCTGCAGCAGCAGGAGACACTTGCTGCAGCAGCAGGAGACACTTGCTGCAGCAGCAGGAGACACTTGCTGCAGCAGCGGGAGACACTTGCTGCAGCAGCGGGAGACACTTGCTGCAGCAGCGGGAGACAGTTGCTGCAGCAAGGGAAGAGCTGCTGCAGCAAGGGGACAGCTGCTGCAGCAAAGGAGACAGCTGCTGCAGCAAGGGAGACAGCTGCTGCAGCAAGGGAGACAGCTGCTGCAGCAAGAAGACAGTTGCTGCAGCAAGAAGACGGTTGCTGCAGCAAGAAGACGGTTGCTGCAGCAGGAAGACAGTTGCTGCAGCAAGGAGGCAGTTGCTGCAGCAAGGAGGCAGTTGCTGCAGCAAGGAGACAGTTGCTGCAGCAAGGAGACAGTTGCTGCAGCAGGGCTGCTGCTGCTGCAGCAAGGAGACAGTTGCTGCAGCAAGGAGCCCCTTGCTGCAGCAAGAAGAGAGCTGCTGCAGCAGGCTGCTGCTGCTGCAGCAAGGAGACCGCTGCTGCAGCAAGGAGACAGCGACTGCAGCACAAGAGAGCCGCTGCAGCAGGCTGCTGCTGCTGCTGCTGCTGCTGCTGCAGCAAGGAGACACTTACTGCAGCACAAAGGCCCGAGGGTTTGGTGAGGCCCCGGGAGCCGCAAAAGCTGCCAGCAGTGCAGCGCGAACACTCAGCAGCAGCTTTGAGTCCTGCTGCAGCAGCAAAAGTCCCCAAAGGGCAAGGGTTTTGAGCAGCAGCAAAAGTTGCTGCTGGACAAAAAAAGCCAAGGAGACACTTTTTGTGGGGCGCCGCTGCGGTGTCTGTACACTCGAAGCCCGCGGGACAAACCCCACACTCGCGCTGCCCCAAACGGTCTTGGTAGCGCCCAGGCCCGCAGGGAGTCGCAGCAGCAGGCCCTGCAGCAAACCCTAAACCCTAAACCCTAAACCCTAAACCCTAAACCCTAAAGCGGAAGCTCTAACTTGTAAAGACCTAACCCTAAGTCGCTACGCCCAAAGACTAAACCCTAAATCCCAAACCCTAAACCCCAAACCCTAACTCCCTTAGCGCAAAGGCTAAACCCCTAGGCCCAAACCTAAACCCTAAACCCCAAACCCTAACTCCGTTAGCGCAAACCCTAATCCAGAAGCCCCAAACCCTAAACCCTAAACCCTAAACCCTAAACCCTAAACCCCAAGCTCTCAATTGTAAACCCCCAACCGTAACCCCAAAACCCTAGACCCTAAA
>NW_013654785.1:0-12455 GCF_000499385.1 Eimeria necatrix
GGTCCCCCCCCCAAACCCTCCCAACCCCCTCCTTCCGCACCAGTGGCTGCTGCTGCGTTGTTGAGTTTGAACTCCTCGAACGCCGCATCATCCAGCGGGGGCTGATAGCCCGGGGCCTCCACATCGAGCGGGTCAAAAGACAGTTTTATTTCCAGAAAAGCCACTGTCTTCTTGTCCGTCACTGTGTCCAAACCCTCCTCAAGAGGCTCGTAAACCAAAGACACTGTCGTGTTCCCGCAAGTGTTCTGCTGGTGCAGCCCCCGGTAGCGGCGCTTCAGCTGCTCCGCCAGAGCGATGGCCTGACCAATGGCGTTGCCGGAGGCCTTGATGGTCAGTTGGCGGCGGCGGTGGTCTTCGAGCAGCGCGGCGGCGTAGGCCACGTAGCTGAAGACGCGGCCCATGGCGGTGACGCGGACTTCGTCGCAGCCGAGGGGTTCGCGGGCGGGCCGCACCCGCCGGTACTTCTCCATAAACCCTAATTTAGGGTTTAGGGTTTGCTGCGCCGAGCGGGGGAGGGGGGAGGGCGGCCGCTGCAACGCGCGGCGGCCCGACGCCAGGACAGAGCCGGAAAGGCTCCGGAAAGGAGGAGGAGGATGGTGCTGCTGAGACGCCACGCGAACGCCCAAGACGACGACGCTGCTGCTGCTGCTGCTGCTGCTGCTGCTGCGCTGCTGCTGCTGCTGCTGCGCTGCAGCACACCGTCTTTCGCTTCCCGCCTGCGCTTTTCGTTCGCCCGATGCCCAAACACACCTCTGCTCGCCGCCGCCGCGCGCCCCCAGCCGCCGCCCACGCCCGCCGCCCCGCACCGCCCGGGGTGCTGCTGCTGCATGCCCCTGCTGCTGCTCCGCTGCTGCTGCTGCTGCAGCGCTGCTGCTGCGCCGCTGCAGCGCCGCTGCTGCTGCGCCGCTCCGCACGCTTTCTGCCCCAATTCGCTGTTTACAACGACTCGAAACTCCTGCAGCAACTTCGCTAACGCGCGACGCGCAGAACACGCAGCAGACCCACCACCTCCTCCCCTGCTGCTGCTGCTGCTGCTGCTGCTGCTGCTGCTGCAGCGGCGGCAGCAGCGCGCCCAGTTTCCGCAGTGCAAATACCCCAAACGCTCCCCTTATTTGCTGCTGCGAAGCTGCAGCAAATAAGGCCCAGAAACGCCCGCCCGCAACACGCAGATCTGCTAGACTCGCCTCGCCTCCGCTGCAGCGCAGCAGCAGCGGCGCACGCGCCGCGCTGCTGCTGCTCAACTAATCCTCCCGAAAATAAAGTCCAACTCTGCACTTTTAATTCATATTTCTGCTTTCAAAGCCGCTTTCCACTTTTATTAAAGTGCTCTTCCACTTCCCGCAGACGCCGCGGAGCCGCGCGCAGCGCCGCCGGGTGTGCGTACACCTCAAGTGCCGCGCCGGGTGCGCCGGCTCGCCAACAAGAAACGAAACTCATCACTTTATTTCCTCACTTAAAAGTAAATTAATTCAAGTTTTGTTTCTCCCAAGTTCTGCTGCACTGCGAAGTCTCGCTCCGCCAGCAAGGCCACGCCCCGGGGGTGGCCCGCTGCTGCTGCTGCTGCTGCGTTTAGCAGCTACGCTGCTGCAGCAAGAAGCAGCGAGTGCTGAAACAAAGCGGCTGGAACTATTTGGACGCGCTGCTGCTGCTGCAGTGCGCCCCTGCAGCAGCAGCTGCTGCTGCTGCTGCTGCTGCTGCGCTGCTGCAGCACGTGGGGAGCTTCGAAGTCGCTCAGTTGTTTCTCCGCAGCCGGTGAAGCCCACACGGCGGTGGCCCCTCCAGTGCAGCAAACCCTAAACCCTAAACCCTAAACCCTAAAGCGCTTAAGCTTACCCAACAGCTCTGCAGCAGAACGCCTCAAGTCTCTTACTCTGTCACTTCTGCTATGAAAGTTTTCAAATAAATATGTGTTGGGGCAACAGTAACATCGGAAATAAATCCGAAGAAAAGAAGCAGCAGCAACTGCTACTGCTTTTGCTGCTGCTGAGGCTGTCACTGCTGCTGCTGCTGCTGGCTTTGCTGCCGCCGTTGTTGCTGCTGTTGCTGCGGCGATCACCGCTGTTATGGTTGCTGCAGTTGGTGATCTTGCTGCTGCTGCTGCTGCTGCTGAATCGGAATTCAGGTGTACGTACACCTGGAAGGAGTGCGGAAAATGGTGAACAGAAAGCCCCTCATTTTCCTTTTTTTGTTTTGCGCAAAAAGGCGGAGTTCGAATTGCATTAATGTTTGAGATCTGGAAAGCAATAATTGGAATTAAATGCAAAATAAATAATTGTTGAAAAATAAAAAGTGGAAACAAACCCCGAAAGAAATTCTGCACGCTGCCGAGAAAGCCTTTCTTTCTTTCCTTCATGACCTGGAGAGAATTTTGTTTTTGAATGTTGAAGAGAATTAATTAATTATTATTTTTGAAAGAATTAATTAATTTTTATTTTTGAAAGAATTAATTAATTAATATTTCGTTTTTAAAATTTTTCAAGTTTTGAATTGTGAACTTCCTCACATATTGCAATTCCTCTTCGTCTGCTCTGTAGAAAGACTCTTTCGCCGCCGCTTCCTCCTCTTGCTGATATTTCGAAAAACAAGACGAATTTGAATTAAATTAAATTAAATTAAATTAAATTAAATTAATTCATTTAATTCATTTAATTCGTTTAAATTCCGAAATTAATTCATAAAATGCATTTAATTCGTCAAGTTCTTTCCGACTTGCCTTCGTGAGCACTTTAATCCTCTCCACCTGCAAAACGAAAAGTTGCAAAAGGGAAGAAGGAGGAAAATTGCGTCAAAATAGAATTAAATAAATTAAATTAAACAATTCAATTGAAATTAACTAAATTTAAATGATTTGAAATCATTTTAATTCATTAAAAAGCCCTTTGCTCACGGGATTGTCCATTGCAGCGTCTTGGCCGTTCAGAAGTTTCCTTGCTGAGGAATCAAAAAGCAAAAACAAAAATGCAAAATAAGAAAAGTTCGAAAATAAAAACATTTGATAAAAAGATTGAAAGTTTTAATTCGAATTAAAAGAAACTTTAAATAAAGAAACCAAATGCAGACTTCATTTTATTCAACTTATTCAACTTGTTCAATTCGTCCAGCTTATTCACTTCATTCAATTTATTCAACTTGTTCAATTTATTCATTTTGTTCAATTCTTTCAACTTATTCAATTTATTCAACTTATTTAATTCATGCAATTCATTCAACCCATTCAACTTATTCAGTTTATTCAATTAATTCAATGCATGCAATTTATTCAATTTATTCAGCTCATTCAGTTTATTCAATTTATTTAACGCATGCAATTTATTCAATTTATTCAATTTATTCAATGCATGCAATTTGTTCAATCTATTTAATGCATGCAACTTGTTCAATTTATTTAATGCATGCAACTTGTTCAATTTATTTAATGCATGCAACTTGTTCAATTTATTCAATTAATTCAAATAACTTAATTAAATTCAATCAAGTCCACTTGAGACTTCAACACCTTTGTCTTAATTCTGAATTGAAAGTTGAATTAAAATCTGAAATGAATATTTGTTGAAGACAATAAGATTATTCATTTAATTAAAATGAACAATTAAACTGAATTAACTTTTGAATCAAAAACTAATTCAAATTGGAATAAAGTGTTTATTTGAATTCAACTTGAAGTTCAGACCAGACCATTCAATATTGAATTGAGGACTGCGCTAAAGATTGAATTAAATGTGAAATTGCATGAATAAACTCAATTAAATTCAAAGTAGTTTTAAATTAAATTAAATTAAAATTAATTTAAACTTCAACAAATTGTTCATTTGAATTCAATTCAAAATTCAAGTCTCACCGTCGCTGCCAATCTGCTGGGACTCCACCAGCATTTTCTCGTAGAGTTTGTTGAAGCTCATCATGGGCTGTTGGTGTTGAGTTCAATTCAAGTTAATTTAAATTGAATTTCAATTAAATTGAATTTGAATTAAATTGAATTCAATTTAAATAATATCTCAAAGAAAAGACGAAAGAAAGAAAACTTCAAAGTGCAGCAGCAGCAGCTTTCTCACCTTCGGCGAAATTATTATCAAAGGAGTCTTCTTCGCCGGAGCCCCAGCAGCAAATCCTGCTGCTGCTGCTGCTGCTGCTGCTGCTTCCGGCTCCCCTCCGCCGATCCCTGGGTATTCTGGGGCGAACAAAACTCATTAATGCGGCCTGGAGCAGCAGAAAGTGACCAGTGGTCCAATTCACGAATGTCCAGTTTGATTCCGTTTGCAGTGGCCGCCGGCATGGAAAGCTGCGCAGTGTCAATGGCAGCTTGCGCTCCTTCTCCGCGGGAATGCAAGTGTTGTTTCAGTCTGCAGATTTAAAAATATAAAAGGAAGTTCTAAAAGCAAAATAAATGCCAAAAAGTTGAAATTCTTTCCAGATTCGCCGCTGCTCACTGCGCTATTTGCTGCTGCAGCTCGTTCAACTGTGCGTTCTGCTGCGCGATGATGGAATCCAAAGAGTCGCCTGCAGTTGATAATCCACTTCATGTTCATTCAAAAAAAAAAGAAAAACAAACTGACTTCCGGAAACAAAAGTGCAGCCAGAAAGAAACAGAGCCGCGAAAGCGGCGATACTCCAATTGCAAAATGGCATCTTCTGAGCAGCAAATGCAAAAAGAGGGAAAGCTGCGTTAAATGCGCATGCAATTAGCAGCAGCGCCTCCTCTGTGGGGTTTAAATGCAAATAAAACCCATTAACACTTTTATTTGCAGAAAGGGAAAAAGTCAAACGGCAAAAGAAAAGACTTTCAGTTCGAATCTTAGAAGCAGCAAAGATGCCTATACACCTCAACACACGAAATGAAAAAAGTGGAAACTCTGTCTTTTTGAATTATCGCGTTGAACGCCTCAACAGAAAGTTTAAATAAATATATTTTAGCTAAAAATATTCTTTAAAGTGAGTTTCTTTTTCAGATTCGAAGCTCCATCGCAGCAAGGTTTGATTTGAACATGGTGCTGCAGCTGCAGGGCCATTTTGTTCTCCTTTCAAACTTTTGGTGCAGAAAAAAAGATTTTAAAAATTCTTATTCATCTTTTTGACTGAAAAGCCCCAGCCACGCATGCTGCAGAATCCTTTTTGAGCTTGCAAGACATCAGCTTGCATTTGTTTCATATTAGTGATAAGTACCCTAATATTAAAATTTAAGTACCCCACTATTAAAAGCAAATAGTTGCAGCGTGCGTTGAAAAATAAACACTGGCGCGGACTGTTGATAAATTCTGCTTCAAGATAGCATATCTGAATCTAGATAAAAGAAGGCTCAGCAGCAGCAGCAGCAGCAGCAGCAGCAGCAGCAGCAGCAGCAGCTGGCTTCTTCGAGCTAGTAAGGTTTGTTGCAATTAGGTACTTTTTCATAAAGTCAAATTGTCTAATTGAAAAGCTTGTCATTACTTTTGTTGCAAACATTAAAAGCAGAAAATATGAAAAGTGCCGCGGCCTAACTTGCAATCCTGGCTGCAGCTGAAGTTCCTCCTGCCACATTTGATTGGATAAATTTTTTAATTTTGATTTAATGCTTTCAAATTTATTTAATTACTTCATAATAAACCAAAAATAAAAGAATAAAGAGGAAAATAAAGGAAAGTCGAAGACAAACAGCAATTCTCTAGGGAGTTTCGTCTTCGCCGCAAATGCAACATTTTGCAAATATGCAAATTGCGAAAAGGAAATGCCACTTATTTGTTTTTAGAAACAAAATGGAAGCAAAAATGCAATTTAGAAGAACACAATGCCATTTATTTAAATCTGGAAACGAAATATGAACAAATGTGCAGATTATGAGAACACAATGCCATTTATGCGAATTAAGAAAAATAAAATAAAATATGCAGATAAGAATATCAAAATGCCACTAATTTGAATTTTGAAGCAAAGTGTGACTAATTGTGCTAATAATAAGAGTGTAATGCCACTAATTTGAATTTAAAAGCAAAATTCGATAAAATGAAAACCAGATTTGCATGCAGTTGCATCTTCTGCATGCGAAAAGGAGCAAAACAGAAAAGCCGATTGCAGAAAAGATGAAAAGCTTTTAAATCAATTTGCTTTCTTTAGACGAAACTGGAGAAGGGAGAAAGTAGATTTTGGAAATAAAAACGCGAAGACAAATCCTTTTTGGAAAATATATTTAAAAATAAAAACGCTGAGACAAAATATTTTTCGTTTTGTTTCGTTTTGGCAGCAAAAGAGGCAAAAGTGCATTTCTTTCGGGAAGTTGCAAACGGCCGAAGACGAACATTGCGGAAACGGACTTGAAGGATCCGCGGTGGACTTTATGAAAAGGAATAAACTTTTGGTTTTTTTGCATTAAAAATTCTATTTAAGATTTAAAAGTGCAAATATATATTGCAGATATTGTGCTGCTGGAGTTGAAGGGAAAAACAGCTGGCTGCAGCTGCGGGCGCCACTTGCAAACGACTTAGTTCAGAACTGCTTCCCTAAAGACGGAGTTGTTTGGACTTGAAAGAAATAAAAGACTTTAAATGATTTAATTCGAAAGAAAAGAAACAAAAGGAAGAAGTTTCGTTTTCGAATTTGCACAAGTGAACATTCAAGTTCAAGTTCGTCCACTGCGCGTCGTGCAGGTGTCGAAACCTTTAGCTCGCGATTTCGCATGCATGCATGCAGTTTCGTTTCACTTCAACTCTTCAATTCAATTTAATTAATTAATTAATTTAATTTAATTCATTTAATTCAAGAAATTCCTTCGAAGAAACCTACGCAGCAGGTTGCCTTTTGCAGCGCCACAGCCGCAGCTGCTGAGACCTCCAGGGCCTCCAGAACAATTCAAAAATTTCACCAAGTACTTTCTCACAGTTCAAGTCGAGCGAACAAACTTGTACCTGCAGTTGAATTCAACTTGAATTAACTTGACTTTCTGACTTGAATTAATTTGAATTAATTTGAATTAATTTGAATTAATTTGAATAATTTGAATTAATTTGAATTAAACTTGAATTTCAACTTAACTTGCATTAAGCTTTCACAAGCCGACTCCGGCGATCCCGGGACAAGGGGACGGAAAAGACAAGAAACAAACAGAGAACAAACCGTGTAAAACAAATCCTTAAGAGGCGACGCTGCTGCTGTTGCTGCTGCTGCTGCTGCTGCTGCTGCTGCTGCTGCACCTGCTGCACCTGCTGCTACTACTACTACTACTGCTACCGCTGCTGGCGCTGCTGCTGTCACTCCTGCCACGCCGCTGCTGCCGCCGCCGCCGCTGCTGCCGCTGCTGCTACCGCTGCTGCTGCTGCTGCTGCTGCTGCTGCTGCTGCTGCTACCAGTTTCCGTTCAAGTGGCTGTCGACAGTGCGGGCCATGACGGCGTAGGCGAACAAGTTGGGGGAAGGGACATTGCGGGCGACTCTGCGGGTTTGCTCGGCGAGGCGGTTGGGCAGGCGGCTGAGGAAGTCCGCCGCGAGAGAGTCTTCAGTCCTTTTGACTTCGGAGTTGGTTCTTTCGCAAAGTCGCGCGTAAGAGTCGTGGAGAAGGCCGAGTTCGACGTAGAGTTTGAGGGCCTTGTGGGGGGGGGCCCCGCGGAGTTCGCGGCGCAGGAAAGCCTCGGGGTTGCCCAGGCACAGCAGCCGCAGCATCACCTCCACCAGCGTCCGGTAGTCCCGCTTCCGCCCCGGAAACAGCATTTCCGTGCGCTTTCTGTAAAAGTAACGCACAGTGGCTTCCATTTGGCCTTCGGCGATCTCGAGAAGCTGCTGTTCGCGCCGAAAACGGGCCGCGAAGGCTTCGATCGAGCACAGGAACTTGTCCACCTCCAGGTACGAAACTGGCACGGACTGCAGCCGCCGCAGGTGGGAAAGCGCCTCTTTTTCCGCAGAACTGCTTTCGCAAACACTCAAACTCGCAGACTCGTAAATTCCTTCCGCAAAAAGTCCAGAAGAAAAGGAACTGGCGAGCGCCGACTGCGGCGGCGCGCCCGCGTCCTGGGGTGTACAGGCAGCTCCCGCCCACACCCGCGCCGCCGCCAGCGGCCGATCCAGCAACTGCGGAGCTCCAGTTGCTTCTCTTTCCTTTATATTTCCCATTTGATCATTTAAAAGCATGTGAACTATATGCTGGGTCAGCTGCGGCGCGGGGTCTCGCGCAGCGAACGCGTCGGCTCCCTGCTCGGTGGGGGGAGCCACCGTGGGCGCAGCACTCGCCATATCTTCGAGAAATTAGCCCTAAATCGGCCACAACTCACGCGCTCGCACCTTTGCAAGAAACTCTCTTCTTTAAAAAACAACTCAAGCATTGAAGTGCCAGAAACGCCGCCTCCAACGCGCACCGCAAACAGACCATCGAGGCAACTAGCCCCGGGCAGCCCACGCGCACGGGCGCTGGGCTTCTGCAGCCGCCCTGCACGGCTCCGCGAACCCAACTTCGCACAACTTTTCGCCCCAAAAATCCCCCTTTTCCGCCTTTTTCTTCCTTAATGACCTTTATTTTCATTTATGCAGCCTTTTCAGCCTTTTTTCTCGAAAAAACCCGGCCAGATTCCACAGCCGAGACCTCCCCGGGCAAGGCCGGGCGCCCTGCCGTCAGGCCCCAACGCTGCAGCAGCCTCACCTGCCCGCGGCGAAGTGCAGCAAATGCGGGTTGAATTTGCCGCTCTTTTCGGCTTTTCTCCATTAAAAATGAAATTAATTATTTTTAATTTCATATATTGCACTTATTTGGTCCTTTAGAGGCCTTGTTTAGCTCTCCTCCCGCACGCCTCCGGAGCGCCCGCAGGCGGAGCGGCCCCACAAACCCGTGCCAGTGGCTCTCCCGCTCCCGCGGCTCTTCCGAATCAATAAATTGATTTTCTTTTTATTTTAAACTTTTAAATTTAAAAAAATAAATTAATTCCAAATAAAAATCCTTCAAAACGCCCGCCGTCTCGCCGCGCAGCCCCCGCCGCTGGGAAATCGTGCACAGGCGGCTGCGCAGCCGAAAGCTCAGAAGGCGGAATGAAAGAAAGTAAAAGAAATAAATTAATTTAAAATTAAATTAAATAATATTTTTAATCCTTTTCTTTCTTCCTTTCCCACAAATCCTCCAGAAACCCGCACGCAGCAGCAGCAGCAGCAGCAGCAGCAGCAGCAGCACCAGAGGGAAACCCGTGTTAAGGGCCTGTCCAAGCTGCAGGCAGCCAAACCCTAAACCCTAAGTCCTAAACCCTCAATGCTGAGCCCTGCACACTTAACGCCACGCAAACCCTCGGCGCTAAACCCTAAAATGGGGAGTTCAGAAAATGAGACGCAGAGAGGAATTGCGGAGTTCACTTCAAGTCCAGTGAGGTGTATATACACCTCACTGGGGTGTATATACAGCCAGTAGCCACTTGCAAAGTACAGCACTCAGCTCGAAACGAACTGCAGCGGCTGCTGCTGCTGCTGCTGCGGTGCCGCTACCGCTGCTGTTGCTGCTGCTGTTGCTGCTGCTGCTGTTGCTGCGGTGCGCTACTGCTGTTGCTGCTGCTGCTGCTGTTGCTGGGGTGCCGCTACTGCTGCTGCTGCGGTGCCGCTCCTTCTGCTGCTGCTGCTTCTGCGGTGCCCCTCCTACTGCTGCTGCTGCGCCGTCTTAGCAGCAAGAAATAGAAAAGATGCATGCGATTTGCGAGAGTTAATCCGAATAAGAAATGAAGCAAAGGAGACAAAAGCACATATCTCATGTCTGCTGCCTCCAGGCCATCTTTTGCCGAAGCTCTTTTCTCATTTGTATTGTTTTAATTAATTTAATTAATTAATTTAATTAATTAATTTAATTAATTTAATTAATTAATTTAATTAATTTAATTAATTTGTTTTTCAATTAAAACCAAAACGCATGCAATACACCGCAAAGGCCCGCGCCGCAGCAGGTGTAGCGACAGCGAGGCCGAAACGCCTCCAGTTGCTCTTCAGTAAATGCGCAAATGCAACTAATTAATTAATTAATTAATTGGCAACAAATAAATAAATAAGTAAACTAATTAATTAATTAATTAAATTAATTAATTAATTAATTTAATTGGTTTAATTAATTCGCAAAGAAGGCGCCGCGGCCCCGGCCCCGCTTCGCCGTGGCAGCAGAAGCAGCAGACTTGTTGCCACTTTTGTGTTTAAATGGCATTTTTTGGTTTTAAATGGCATTTTTTGATTTTAAATGGCATTTTTTGGTTTTAAATGGTATTTTTGGAGTTTAAATGGCATTTCTGGGGTTTTAAATGCTATTTTTTGGACTTTAGATGGATGAATCGACCAATAAATGGATTTATTTATTTATTTATCGGCTAAGTTGCGGAGAGCTGTAACGATTTCGTTCTCCAGACTCTTGAAGAAAACCTTGCACTCCTCCTCCGGCTTGAGCGGCGGGAGAAACTTCATACTTGTGATTTTCGAGATTGTGGGCCTCAAAGTGTTATAAATGGTGCCCCAGCCAATTCGGTGTTCACTGCCAGCAGTTTCTGAAAAGAAAAACAAAAAAGATGCAAAAAAAGCAAAAAAATAAAACAAAAATGCAAAAAAATGCAAAAAAATGCAAAAAAAGAAAACTTTTGGCATTTTTGAAGTCCCGGGCGTTCAGGTGTACGTACACCCCAGACGCGGGGACGAAAAGTGGAAAGCCGTTTTCCAACGAAGCAGCTCTTGAAGGCTTTTTAATTTATTATTTTTGGTATTTGTTTGTTTATTTTATTATTATTAATTTATTTTATTGTTTGTTTGGTTGTTTTATCGTTTATTTGTCTGTTTTGCTGTTTGTTCTTTACCCTGCATCACCCTCAGGCACTGGTCGTAGAAGAGGCAAATTGTCTTCATCATCCCCACCGTCTGAAAGAATTAAAAAGAATAAAAACAAAATTAAAAATAAAAATAAAAATAATAATAATAATAATTAAATTTAAATTAATGGTAAAACAAAAACAATAAATAAATCAAATGGATGGACCGAGGTGGAGCAACGCGCAGCACTAATGCATGCACCAATGCATGCACCAATGCATGCATTAGTGCATGCGTTAGTGCATGCATTAATTAATGCATGCATTAATGCATGCATTAATGCATGCATTAGTGCATGCGTTAGTGCATGCATTAATTAATGCATGCATTGGTGCATGCAGTAAATGGACCTTTAAAAAAAATTGAAAACACTCTTCCCAGGAGACAAAAAGGAAACAAAAAAGTTTGGAAACAATTAAGAGACAAAACAGAAAAAAATGACAAAGCGATAATGCAGAAACAGTAAAGAGACAACAAAGGGAAAAAAAGACAAGAAGGAAATAAAGAAGGAGACAAAAAGGAGATTAAAAAGGACAAAACGAAGACAAAAAGGAGACAAAAACGGGACAAACAGGGAGACAAAAAGAGACAAAAAAAACGACAAAAAGAGGGACAAAAAACGACAAAAAGAATCAAAAAAAGGAGACGAAAAGAGCCAAAAAAGGGACAAAAAAGGAGACAAAAAAGCGCCAAAAAAGAGACAAAAAAGGAGACAAAAAGAGCCAAAAAAGAGAAAAAAAGCCAAAAAGAGAATTAAATGATTTAAAAATCGAAAACAAAAAAGACCTTGTGGAGGGGACACATATAATCGTAATCCGAAAAAGCGTTTTGCTGCAGAAAGTCTTCTCTAATGATTTTGGCGACTTCGAGAATGAGTTTTTGGTCCTGCGAATAACAAAAGATTTTTAAATGCAAAAGTTGAAATATTTGGCAAATATTTTAATTAAAAAGACGCAATTTCTTCGCAGATTCTTAAATTCAACAAAATGCAAATCCAGCCGCAAGCAATAAATGCAAAAAGCAGCAAAAACGGATAAAAACAAGCAAATTGCCCCTCAGCAACTGCAGCAGCAGCAGCAGCAGCAGCAGCAGCAGCAGCAAAGCGGCAGCAATGCCTGGCGAATGCGCTCGTTTTGAAGAGAAAAAGAAACTAAAATGCATTTAAATAAAACTAATCTGCAGCAGCGACGGGGAAGAAGGCTCTGTGGCGCAGCAGCAGCAGCAGCAGCAGCAGCAGCATGCAGCAGCAGCAACTTGAGGTGTACGTACACCCCAGCCCACCTGCTGCAAAATGTCACTTATCTTCTGCCGAAGCCCCACAAACTCTTCATCATAAGAATCAAAGAAGGGTTCCAAAAAGCGCAAGTATTTGGAAAAAGAAGAAGTCCAGTTGACTGCAGCAGAAAGAAATAAAAAGACATAAAAAGAGATAAAGTGAAAACACCGAATTAGGGTTTAGGGTTTAGGGTTTCCAGAACAAAAGAGGCTTGCACAAACAAACGAATGTGCACCCGCGCGCCTAAACCCCAAACCCCAAACCCCACCCCCAAACCCTAAACCCTAAACCCTAAACCCTAAACCCTAAACCCCACCCGCACCCCAAACCCTACCCCCCACCCGAACCCCGGAGCCCCTCCAAACCCCAAACCCGAACCCCCGAACGCGCGCCCACCCCAAACCCCAC
>NW_013654786.1:0-14109 GCF_000499385.1 Eimeria necatrix
CGCGTGACTCACATATGCGCCAAACGCACTTGCTGCTGAAACCGCAACTCACAGCGTCAACACCGCGCAACGTCACTGTTTGCCGTCTGTGACGCTGTCCAACTGCTCTTGTGCTTTTCTCCCACAAAGACACTCTGTTCACTCCAACTCCACTGCAAACCACAACCCCGCCCAAACATGCTCACAAACATCCAAACAAACACGCGTCTGCCCCCAAATAAACTCCGTCCATACAGTGCTCGAACTACACCACTGCCAAGACAACGTCCTGCAACGCTCACCCAAGCTCCTCGCGTCTGCCGCCAAATAAACTCCGTCCATACAGTGCTCGAACTACACCACTGCCAAGACAACGTCCTGCAACGCTCACCCAAGCTCCTCCGAAACGCCATCCTCACGCCCCTGCATGCAAGCGTCTCACCCTACCCAGCAACGCGTGACTCACATATGCGCCAAACGCACTTGCTGCTGAAACCGCAACTCACAGCGTCAACACCGCGCAACGTCACTGTTTGCCGTCTGTGACGCTGTCCAACTGCTCTTGTGCTTTTCTCCCACAAAGACACTCTGTTCACTCCAACTCCACTGCAAACCACAACCCCGCCCAAACATGCTCACAAACATCCAAACAAACACGCGTCTGCCCCCAAATAAACTCCGTCCATACAGTGCTCGAACTACACCACTGCCAAGACAACGTCCTGCAACGCTCACCCAAGCTCCTCCGAAACGCCATCCTCACGCCCCTGCATGCAAGCGTCTCACCCTACCCAGCAACGCGTGACTCACATATGCGCCAAACGCACTTGCTGCTGAAACCGCAACTCACAGCGTCAACACCGCGCAACGTCACTGTTTGCCGTCTGTGACGGTGTCCAACTGCTCTTGTTTTCCTGTCCCAGAAAGCCACTCGAACGACCAGACAAGACTTGGGTGTTGCATCAATGTGATGCAGAACGCAGAAAATGCAGTGGCAACTTCAGACCACCATGCGTAACCGCTAGCTCGCCAGCAAGCTTGCTCGTTAGCACCTATCGGCGCGAAACGAACTCAAGTACGCACCATATAGCACATGTTGTCACATATCACCACTGCACTCACTGCAAGAGTATCGGAACCACAGTAATACCACAATTGCGATTCAAATAAATTTTAGCTGGAAGGCATCTCCCGCAGCAAAAGTACATGAAATGTATTCCCTGATCAAAACGCGGCACCATATGTGAGAACCAAACCATACCACCGTCTGAAATGCATGGTAGCTCCCAGCTGATTCTTCTGGAAAAGATTTCCAGAAGCCTCCCGCATGGCGCATTCAATTCGTTGCAGAACGCAGAACGGGCGAGAACAGTCTGAAACCTTTCCGAGTGTCCACCAGTGCACCAGCAAACCAGTGGCTCTGGACGGGCCTTAACATATACCGAACGTGCCAGCGCTCAACAACGACGTTGCGCCAAAGACACTTATCGATACAAGGGGAAATCCCTTGGTTGGCGTTCTACCACGTGATTAGTAGCTGCCACATGTGACCGTGTCGATTTCATTGCAACGAAGGCAAGATTTGCAAACGCCGTTCGAAGAAATTTGCCGCCAACGCCGAAAATAAACAATGACAGTCTACAACGTCCATATCTTGCGGCAGCCTACACTGATGATATGTCTTTAAAATGCTTCTACGCTCGCACTAGCGATGCCGAGCACAGCTGCTGGGTCTTGGTCAGCAAAACGTTGGTATTTGCACCCGCAGAAAAGCTGCCACCGCACTCTCGCCCTAGCAGGTTTGCTACACAATACTCACAATCAGACCTTGAACGGGGGTCATCATGAACAACTCGCAGATGACTTACAGAGCACTGGTCAGCAGCTTCGTCCGCCAGCCTCCTCAACATATGACCTATGCCAGCTTTGGCTCCGCGTTTGTTGATAAATTTGAAGCAAGAAATGATTGTGTAGATCAGCGCCATTGCCGCAGCTGCTGCGATGACTAGATATCCGGCCACAATTTGGCGACGAGCCACTCCAATCCAAGGTTGTGCATAAGAGTCGGCAACTGATACATCTTTCATTGTAAGCACAGTTTCTTCAGAGGCGACTGTCGCTTCGCCACGGGAGTTCAATGCGCTCTCAGCTCCCGTCACTCTACCGGCCAAAAAGAAAATACTGAGGGCCAACGAGATGTCGAACATTTTCATATGAAAGGCAGTGCTAAATAATGCAAAATTATACCATCTAAAGTTTTCAGAATGCCTGCAGATAACGCGCCGGCAAGATTCCGTTGCACGTCCTAGCCCCGGCGTTCTCATCGATCACATTCGCTTTCCACAGCGTACAGTGACCTCATTCCACTGTTAACAAATTTGTCCCTTGGTGCAATATTACAAAATTAGCATCATTATTTCAGGCACACTTATCCTCTGCTGGTTGATGAACTTCCAGTTTAAGATCACCCCGTGGCACATGTGTTAAAGCGCAGGAGGCGCATTTGTGAAAAATTCATGTCACCCAAGGAACTTAGCATGCCACCAACGTGAAAGTCGATATCAGCAGCTGCCTTGAGCTTATGTATTTTGTGTAGACAGCTGGAAACATTCAATTTTATCGTCTTTGCAGTTATGGCTAGACCTCCTGCTAACTAAGACAGCATTGTGACCTTGACGGCTGGACAATGGCCTTCGCTTTCCTCGCGTGTACCTCATGGTGAGAGCAACGTATACCAATTTCATTGATGCTTGAACTTCTCAATGCTTTATACTGGTCGTTTAAATGAGAGAAGCAAGCAGCGAACCCAGCCCTCCGTTACCCATGAGCTGGAC
The DNA here is from genome assembly GCF_000499385.1 of Eimeria necatrix. Classification (NCBI taxonomy): domain Eukaryota; phylum Apicomplexa; class Conoidasida; order Eucoccidiorida; family Eimeriidae; genus Eimeria; species Eimeria necatrix. Next base: position 2,814 of record NW_013654786.1, read on the forward strand.
CATGGGGTCAACGAGCATGAGTGCACAAGTATTCCTGTTTTGCCATGACGCATCTGTTTTCTGAAACTCAGGCAGGTTTCGACTGAAAAAACTTTGCGGTGGTGCTAAAGACCCAAAATGATTAGCTATTGGACACTTTACAGGTTGATCCAATAGAAAACCTGCACTAGTGATAACTGCGTGGGAGGATAGGCCCTGAGCTAATATCGGAGTGCGCTGCATTACTAAAATAAATTAATTCATTTTACTCTTGCTGGAGTAACTTCGCCTATATCTGGAGAAAAAATGGGCTCGACTGGGCAATAGCCCATGCGTGCGTAAAGTTGAAATCTCGGTCGCAAGACGTGCCTTTACCTGTGTCCGCTTGCACTACATAATTTCGAAGACGCATTGTGAGACACGTCGTTTACTGCTTAGAAAATAGTGCACGCGTTTGGAACTTGGTTGCTTCTCGAATCAGCTTGTTTTAGAGCTCATGGAATATTTGCGGCAGTTCTGTCTAGGGTGGAGCAACCGGCATAGACTATCTGCGCCTGCGTGGTAGGGTTGAGGGATCGACAATCGTGTACTTTTTAGTTCCAGGCAAGTGCTTTGAAGATCCCAAGAGTTGTGCTTGCGCCTCTGGGTGGCTCAACGATGTATCGCGCGAGACACGCTGCTTTGCCTGTCATTCATGCATGAGGATGGTGAAAAGTGTGACCTGATAATTCGCAGTTTGCGCACTTGCACTTTTGACTGCGAAGGACGTGCATAGATATGCGTGCAGACGAACACTGCAGGAGGCCTCACCGAGCTTTTGGACAGCTGTGCGGCCAAAAAGAATGAGAATATGAGAATGCCCGCCAGCTTTGCGGAGGGCTCTGCTCTCTTAAGCAGCACGCCTGTCTATGCAACATACGCCAGGAGGATACGATGTTCGAAAGTCGATTCTAGTGCTGCGTTTTTGATGGCTTCAGCAATCAGGTTTGATCTGTTCACCACATCAGTGCATAGCGTTGATGCGGCTGTGGTGGTAGTGTCTCGGTTGAGGCAAAGAAAATGGATTTGTCTGACGTGGTTCATGAAAGGTGGATCTTGACAGCCAGGAAGCGCTAGAGTCAGTGAAGGAGCTTTAAAGTGCTATGGAGAAACTTGAGTAGCACTGCGTAGGGTGCCGATGGAAGTGAAGGAAGATTGCAGATCTTCCGTGAGGGTTGTTTGGGATTTCATAGCTGGACAGCGGCGGGAGGAGCAGCGCAATTGTCGCGGTTGGAGGGGAAAAGTGGATTCTTCTGACGTGGCGCATGGAAGGTGAATCTTGACAGCCAGTAAGCGTAGCGTCAGTAAAAGTCAGGCACTTTGAAGAGCTATGGAGAAATTTGAGTAGCACTGGGTAGGGTGCTGATGGGAGTAGTGAAGGATTGCGGATCTTTCGTGAGGGTTGTTTGGGATTTCATAGCTGGACAGGAGGTGCAGCACATGTGGCGGCATATGGAGACACAGGTTTCGTGGTACAGTTGCCCAGTTATGAAGCTGTGAAGGAACTGCGATGCGGCACGTAATTGTTAACTCTTGAGTATCGTCGACGGACACGAGACCACATGCACGTCGCTGTAGCGAGGTTTTCGCACACAACATTTTCCCAGGATGGTGAGCCAAAATGGCAACGGGAGTGAATCTCGCTCTGCGCGATTGTGCTTGCATTATACGTTGTAGCTGCTTCGTTTGTTCTGCTTTGCGGCGTATGTGGTGTTGCTGTGGCAATGCTACACAGCTTGAAGTGGCGAATATGAATTTTGTGTTTGTGCTTGGTATGTACTGGACATCGACAGGAAGTACGCACGAGCGTGGTGGCGACGACGACCGTGTGCCTATTGGCACCTTCAAGCGATGGGAGATCACGCGCATGTTGCTGCTTGCAGAGCTAGCAAAGAAGATGTCAAGTCCTCTCTGCGGCTGCTTTGGTTTGCTTCTATTTGGTGGAGACAGGTCACAAAGGCACAAACGTCGGAATCGGTTGGCTTTGGCGATGCTGCTCTGGCTTGTAAGACGTGTGGTAGATGTAGGCGTTGCCAAAGTCTTCAAGACAAACCATAGTCAGGCTTCGAAGGTCGGAATGCAGGACGTCTGTGTGAGCATCTGCTGATCCGAGGCGTCACACGCGTCGAAGATGAAGCGAATATCTTCGTATACAAATGCATGGATCTTGTAGTGTCAGCTATGTGCTTCAGGTGCTGTGTTTGAAATGTCGGCAGTGCAGGTAGTGCTGGCATATGACGTACATTTGGCTGTTTGTGCGGACTTTGATTTGGCGAGGAGGCGTTTGTGAGGAGACTGCATGTTCAATGGTGAAGACAGCAAGCTAGGACTTTGCGTAGCTGCGAGTGCAAATGAGCCCGTGAATGTCGACGCAGAGGCTACGCCATGCTTGTTGAGAAGGAAATTAATTTTCATTACGGCAAACACACAAAGATCGAAGGAATTTTATTTTATGGTGGCATCGGCTGGCGCGTGGGTAGCCAGAGTGCAGCCAATAATGTTTCTGAGAGTTTCCCGTTTTGCGCGTAGTAGTGCCAGCGCACGTTTTGAGACGGTTTGCTTAATAGTGGGTAAGCCTAGAGTACCCGGTGGAGTTACGGGCACCTTGGCTGTGTGACTGGTTTTCCACACGTAATGCCGTTTATTCTGTTGCGCAAGAGCTCTACGTTTATGTAATAAGGCATTGCAGCATCGTATGCATCACTGTTCGGTTTGTCGAGATTGAGAGGCAAATATGTTGGGGAATTTCTTGTTGCTGAATCATGTCGCTGCTCAGAGTGCGTCCTCTTTGCCGATGCTGATTAATTCGTACAGTACGATCCCTTGATGTTCCTAGGTAATGTTCTTATTTGGACTTCGGAAAAATAAAGTCTGAATCTTTGTCTGAAAGTACTAAGCGGATTAAACGGCCGCGCATATATTTTACGCGCGTATTGCAAAAGACCTCACCCTTGGCAGGAAGTATGTAAAAGTCTGTAACACATTGCAGAGACGAAATAAAGAACATTACAGCTCGCAGATGGAGACTGCCTCCCATTATGTTGTGGACAGCCCTCAGGCACCTCATTTGTTTGCTAATGCATTCAGGAACTCAATAAACGGGAACACTTGGAAAACACTTTCCCCAAAAACGTTTGTGTGACGAAATGCAAATGCTTCCTATTGCAGAATTTATCTGCTTCGATTTGTTGGCGATTTGAGCTGCAGGAGAAGAAGCATGTTCGTAGAAAGCGTTGCGTTGTTGAGCCTCCTGCACGGGGTGTACAACTCACTTTGGTGCGGCATGGTTTTTAACAGGATGTAAGCATGCGTGTGACGTGAAATGCATTCAACGGACGTGATACAGCGAAACGGATGCACAGGTTTACAGAAAGGCAGAGATGAGGTCGCCACAAACAGAAAGTACGTAGCATATGATGCTGTTCCGTGACACGTTCTTGGCTAGATGCTCTCAGGGTTTCAAACGTTCTTTCAAAAGGCAGCGACTGCTACTAGCGATAAAAGCAATGCGAATGACACAAGATCAAATTAAAAGTCCATTACTGCATATACAAGCTCCAAAGACTCAATATTCTTTGACACATATTCCCTGGCGAAGTGCGATAAGGATATGCCACATATGCACTTATCCTAATTGCGTTATTGACAAAAATCTAAACCGATAGACAGCAGTTTGAAGGAACACGGATTCTGCACGAAGCCAGGAAAGTATTCAGCGTGTTCGATTCAAATGAAAGAGAACCCGGTGTCAAGTTTCCTTACATTTGCGGTCCTAATGAACGCAGGCCAGTTGACAAGAGGAAAAAAACAACCCATTTTGAATTTGCAAGAAAGTAGCCTGGCTTGACTTCTGCCGCGGACGCGTCCACTTAAACTTGCAAAAAAGGCCAAAATGGAGTGCTGAAGACACCAAAAACATTTGCGCACTATCTGAAGCCAGAGGAGATGTTGTGATCACTACTCAACGTTTGAATGAACAAGGTAGGATATAGGATAATCATAGGATATAGGAAGCGGGAAGAAAACAGAGAGGTCATAAGCAGCAGCACGGCAGCTAAGTGTTTTTGCGAACCTGCAAGCCAACACATTATGTGCCAGAGCGAAAATTTGTGCTGAATTGAAACGCATTATTGCTGTTTCACGGTACTCGGGTTGCCAAAACATACGAGCCAGTCAGGAGTGAGCAAAAGAAAAACAGCCATCGGATTAACGCTCTTTGCACGGTCTACACTGGTCAACCGAACATCCCAACACCGTCCTCTCGAGGTCAAATGCAGTTATTTCTTGTAAGCACAATGCTGGTAGAAAGCTTGCTATTATTGACCCTATGTGCCATGGCATGCATGAGAGAATCAGTGGTAGGGTCTGTATGGTGTAGACAGAGCATTATGCCGTTTGGCGCTTAAAATCTAGGGGACATACGGCGACGCCCCAAAGAATTCTCCCTTAAAGGTTAAACGCGAAGGGAAGACACAAGGTTACCTTGCAAAACGAGTATAATCCAGTAAGGCCGTTGGCTTTTTATTGCGGCGAAACTCAATCCACTTGCACCCTACTTATGAGTTCACACAAGAAGCTTCACGTGAAAAGAGATCCTAGAATATCAACACCTCTAACACACTCAGTACTACTATAGGGCAATCCCGTCTGAAGAACTGCGCGCACTTCAAAAAAAGACAAATACTGTCCTGAATTCGCTCTTACTCTATGCACGGACAAACATTGCGTTTTGTTTGCGCGTGTGTGGCGTGTGTGTGCGTGTGTGTATACACCCTGTCATGGCAGTTCGAACGTGCGAGATTTTCTTCAGCACCTGGGCGTATTGACTATTCCCTTATCGCAATTTTGTTTGAGTAGGCCCATAAGTTTAGGCCTTAATATTGAGGCCTGGCCAAGTGTGAATGTTTTAGAGGATAAAAAAGACGCACGATCTGGACCATAATTAAAGCAGCAGCTGGCGGGTAGCGTACTAAACAACTGACGCCGCCTCACAATACAGAAATCAATGTACCTCCCAAAATAGGAATAACTACCAGTCTTTGAGCCCTGTGAAATCCCCTGTGCGTAATATTTTTATAGCTTTAATTGTTGGAGCAATTTGAAGTCGGCACTATGCAGCCGCTTGCCGTATAACAGCTCTCACTGCGTGTCTGATGGCGGGGAGATTCGTATCTCTTGGTACGTACTTCGAATCCGTTTTTATCCACATCAAGCCATGAAGGTAGAAGCCCTGCATGCTGCTTCAAGCTCTCTCCTGGAAAGCTATTGTCAGCACTTGACACTGAAATAGACCACGTAGCGGTTTCAAATTGCCGGTGTACAGTTCATAAACGCAGGGAAAAACGAGAAGCAGCATCAATCTCGATGAAAAAAATGGGGCAAACGCAATTTTTAACAATAGTGTTCCAGTGCTTCTCGATTGTGAAGAGGAACATTTCGCGTAATATTCAGTCATTTTAACCATTATGTCCGGAAAAGATGGAGCATGCAGGTCTTGCAAATACATAACCTGCAAAAGACCTGCTTGCTAAAACTGCATGGCGGTGAGTGGAGATGGGAATGAAGCCCCGAGATGGCTAACAGAGTAGTGCTCCCGCACGAGCTGCATCAAGAAGCCACAGTTGTGAATGATTTGGCAGATATCCTACATCATATTCATAGTTGCCTTTTCCTGGAACGACCTCGCCCACGACGACATTGTTGTATTACGTGCCCACTGCGAAGACTGCAGGTATCTAGAGTGTTACTGCATGTGTTTAGATGAATATGGTTAGCCATCAACGCGAGTGTTTCCTCAACCGTACCTAGAAATCTTCATTGAGGCCGATCTACCTCTTTTGCTCACAGCGGTTGAGCGCTTTTCGTCTGGCTGCCCCTCAGCAGTACATGAACGTTCTAGCCATTTAGCGCTAGCATATATATCTATTCAAAGTGCCTGCCTTCCAATACGTACGACCTTCAAAAATTCAAATATCAATTTAAGCAAAACAAATTCTGAGCTGCATGCACCGATTTTGGGCACCTTCAGTGCATCCACCATATGCAAATTCCTACCTTGAACTCACGTGGCTACTGAATCTCTCCGGTCCAGCCTTTCGTAATCCACATTCCGACCTATTACAAAATTTGCATGTTTCCACTTTCTGGCAGCCTTTGCCCTTCTCACATTTCGTAGCAGGACTTGAGAAGTACGTAGAAAGCCGTTGTATGCAATTGAACGCACAATAGTCCGCCAAAAAGCGAGTAAAACACCAGTGGTAGAAGTGGCTGTTCATGTCATCTATTGCAATAACATCGTTTCTTACCAGTTGTGTGCTCCCCTTTCTGCAGGTCTCCAAACGCCGGAGTGCAACTGTAACTGCATAAAAAGTACATCTCTAGACTGCAATCTAAGCTTAGTGGAAATGTTGGTGAAGCACATAATAGAGAAACTGCAATTCCTCGAGCAATCCTGAACGCGATCTCATGTCTTATTTCCACACATGGAAAAGCTGTGAAGGCATTTGTATAGGCAGCCACTGACAACGATGGATTTGTGTGCACATCAAATTCGTGCAGTTTCAATTGATGCGCGGAATAGAGTAAGATACTTGTTCTCCGCTCCCTGTGGTGGCTGCTTCATCAATGCATTGCGGGCCACCGAAGGTAACACTGCAGCCTCTTACTGCCTAGACATCAGCGTTCGCACTAAGTTGTCCTTCAAAATAACGTCAGCAGACAACATATAGAAGTATTTGAATGCCAGATACTTATATTTCCAGACTAAGAAATGGCGGCGCTCGTCTCCCTAGGCTGCCTCTCGATAGTTGAGGATGGGACGTGCTGATGAAAAGCGTTTAATGACAACTGGACATTCTGCATGTGTACTGCCAGTAACCTCTTAGCAGCCATAGTGCAAGTGCACAACATTTCTAGCTTTTAGCCAGCAGATTCTAGCAGCATTTTACGCTTCCGACTAGATTTTCCACATACGATTGCTTACATTTTGCTGCAGTGGCAAGCTCAGCGGTGGCCTTTCGAGTTCTGTTAAAATACCAGAAGAGAAAACTTTCAGGTTGAAAATGGAGCGCAAACTTTGTACTGCACTATCCAACCTTTCTGTTATTACCGAAGTGAGCCATTATGCTGCAACTACAACTGGAAGGGTTCACCAAAACGCGCTTTCCAGCAAAACAGGACAAATGAGAGAGAATTCGAATAACGGGGTAAGGCGAAAATGAAAGAGTTAGAAAATGAGGCTTGCATGCACATTCGCCCATTTCTTGTTGCTGCCCAAAGCCAAAATCACGTTTCAGTCCTGACGAATCCAGAATTTGCAACCGACAGCATTAGCGCCGCCATAAAAATTGGCAAAGTATTTTGACAGGTAGCCAAGCATCTTCTTTTCCCTAGCAGATAGCGAAAAACTCATTGGAGGACGTGTAATAATTCCCTTTTCGTTTTTGGAAGGTCTTTTAATATGTGACCTAGGCGAGGCTTCATGGTCTGTAAGCGTCGACTAAACAACCAACTGAGGCCTTGCCCTTTGTGTTCACGTCCATGCGCATCTAACCATTGTCCTCACTATCTACGAAACGTTTGCTCGCAATGTGGAACCTGACAATGCGCTGGAGAAAATGATATACTGAATTAGCACTGATTCTGTTGCGCTCAAAGCTCATGCAAACAAGCATACAACAGACACAAAACCCGACACACAGAAGCGATAAATGCATTAGCTGAGGCGCGTTGTATTTATTGCAATGCATATCCTCAGACCTCATCAGCAGCATATCTACAGTTGACAGAAAGATGACGCTCAATGCAACCGATATCCTTCCAGTGCAAAGGAGTCTGTTTTGAATTCAATTCTTTCCTTCCAAAATGTAGAGTAATGACTTGTCACCAGTGGAACCACAGAAGCACGGCGCATGCTGGCAATTAGTATCAGCCATATGAGTCATAACCAGTCCAGCAAATCGACAAATTTAGCACAACACTTAGCACCGTCCCGCTGGAGCAGCTGGCATTTTGCTTTGAGCACAGTGTGGTTTGGTGACCGCTATACACCAGCGTTGTAACTCCGTATGTTCACTTAATCCTGTATCCGATCAAACAAAAAAGACGGACTGGCACACTTCCTTTTTGCCTGGCCTTGCCGCGTGCACATAAATGAAGCTACTGAGTGAGACTCCGATTAATTCACTGCATCTATAAGCAGCACGTTGCAGCGGCAAGCCTTTCAAAGTCTTCAACCAGTATGGCGTGACCAAGCACTGTGGTCCGATGAAATGTACCCCGTGCACGCAAGCTTAATAAAAACAACTGATCTGCACGCATGACACAACAGAACTGAATACTTTGTCTTGCGCACTGCTAGTATTCGCCAGCAACGAGACCTCAAGTAATATTTCGTGGACCACAGTAGGAATACAAATGCAATGACATACGTATGGATCAGCGCCACATAACAGTGAGCTCTAGGTTTGCATGCGTGCTAACGGTATAAGCCTCCAACAGCGCAACACACAATCTGCAGTGAAACGCTTTGAAAAGGTTCTCGATATATGTAACACCAACAGTACCATTTTCACACCCATAAAAATACCAGCGCCAAGCGGCAAAATAAAATAAGCAGATGCCGCAAACAACGGACAGCAGGCGCCTGCACCCGGATGAACCAGAACGTGCTAAACTGAAGTGCGCGTCCATGCTAATTCAAATGAGTAAAAAGTACTTATATGCCACGGACTTGCCGACTTTTGGCGGCTTCCTAAACATTACTATAGGCAATCACGCCCAACACGGTGGCTCTTCATCCAAACTTTCCACAACCCTTACTCCCTTCAAATATTCAAGAATCATGGGAGCAGTATGCGTGAGGTCCATCATACTCCTAGTAAAAACTGAAACAAAGCTTGACACAATGCAAAGCTTGACACAATGCTGCCGGGTGGGCTATAAATACTTGACACACGAAATACGCAGTCCCAAACATTCGCCGGAGCTTACTGCTCAAGCATTAAAGGCTTGAGCAGACTTTGGTTCGCGCAAATCAGGCATATACGCGCAATAATTCGAAATGCAATCGTATTCAAATGCCAAGGAGAAAACTTGAATCCCGCTTGGCTCGCCACCTAGTAATTCCGCATAAAGATTTTCCAGTGGGAAAATCTTCGTTCAATAAACCCAGTGCAAAATGTTGATCGAGCAGAGGCACACACAGAGCATACACTGGAAATGTGCCTTGCGCTCCACGAAAATGAAGTAGCCACTCTGCCTTAGCTCAACGCACAGCCTACAGAACGTGATGGCCTGATACTTTTGAATAGAACAAAATCGCAAGTAGCATGAATCACGACGAAGCTCAAAAGTATCAGAACTGAACAAAGGAGGCTCATCACAGTTAAGAACAATCCTTTAACAAATTTCTACGATTCAGCAACAAAATGTGTAACTCTGACGCGGTCGTTGCTCGATCCTGCAAAACATTCCGTAAAACAGTTTGCGGAGCGACTCCTTTCTGTCAACTCCATGACTTGTATACGCCGAGCAGGCTGTCACCCAAATTGTATGTGTACTATGCACTGGCAGGTGGTAGCACGTGAAGACAGCTATGCACGAGTGCTACAACCTCGTATGCTTATTTAAGCCTGGCTCCAAAAGGACAAAACAAATGAACTGGCACACTTCTTTTGATGTGTGGCTCTGTCGCAAGCATATAGATAAAGCCGCTAGGTAAGACACTGATTGAATTACTGCAACTGCCGGCAATAGCTAGAGCTGATACGCCTTTTATCGTTCTCGTTTTGTTAGCCGTGACCGAGGATACCTCCTAAAAATGATTAACGGCAAGCTAGCCATGCCATTCAAAAGCATAATTACGCATAATTACTACTACGATATACAAACACACATCAATTCTATCAGCCGCCTCAATTTACTGATTGCCATTTACTGTGAGCATACAAGCAAGGCGTTGGCTATCGGCGCACGCCAAAGGGACACACTTCAACACGGTAAACACTCTAATTCATATCGGCGCACTTCCTGATAACCGAATTTCTCTGAAAAATAAACGTAGCCGCTGCCTTTAATTGCCGTATGCTCTGCCGCCCTCATTTCGAATAAATTAAATGATAATGCCACGGACAAGAAGAGCAAGTGCTCCTTGCGAATATTAACTGCACTGATATACTATGCTTTTCCTTGCGAGACAAAACGCAAAGCCACTGCCGTCTCTTGAACGTTCCTAAATGCCTCCAGTGAAAACGGATTCCGATATCCGCCGCCGTAGCGACTGATACGTGAAAGACTAATCTGCCGCGAACCCGCTCATATCGGTCTTGCAGACATCCAGCTGCCACAGTCGCCATATCAATGGGTCAGCAATCTAAAATGTCACCGAATACACCGCTGCACGTTTTTAAGGACATGAATCACCATTTTTTGTCAATTAATTGATAGACGCTTAACGAGAGACATAAACTACACTTGAATCCTGCATGGTAGAGAATTTTCTAGCTATGTGGAAACGAAGCCATAGAGGAAAAACACGTCTCTCGTAGCTTTGTCACGGGCAAAAGATGGCATGTTGCGTGCTCATACATTAGACCCAAAAGGTACGAAACTCTTCAAGCGGTATCCTATAAAAGCACACAAACAAGCTTGCCCAGTATAAGCAATTCCTAACATGCATGCTGAGCGTCTACTACAAGGTGAGCAAGTCATACAGAATGGCCAAAAGCAGCAGCCAACAGGAACATGCGTACCACAGTTCTTGCATACTGTCATATACCACAGCCAAATTCTGTTGCAAAACACTCAGTATTGTTGTTACTCTACTCAATGCATATGTATATCTATGAGTTTGCTTCACGCAACACCATTACGCAGGAACACGCAGGCACAAATTTCAGTCATGCACAAATTGGCGTACTTCCTGCACACGTAAAATGCCAAGGAAAGAACATAAAGATAATTGCAACGTGCGGCTCTAGGGATATAGCACTGCTTCCACACGAACACTGCAGCGAAGACTAAGCCAGGGTCGGTCATCAAAAATCGCGAATATGCATATATGCAAAGCTGGACCAAATCGAACGCATTCAGATGGGCATAAAAGAAAAATGCAAATAGTGTAGTGCACTGCGCCCGCAGCTGCGACTACGTGCTCTCAGTCCCTTGGGCAGGGTCTATAAACTGCTCCCTACGCTAGTCCATTTCCTAGAAACTCCAGCTATAGCGATTAAGAATACAAAATCACGAGTTTATCAAATCTGTCTGTCTGTTTCGCACC
>NW_013654787.1:0-13690 GCF_000499385.1 Eimeria necatrix
TTGGGTGCGCGAACGCGCTCGGCATTTGTTTCGGAGCGCTAGCATGCAGACTGCCTTGATATTGACCTCTGCCTCCCTCTGAACAGTTTCCGCAGGGTCCACCAAATCAACACCGATACGGACAAAGTGACCCTTTGCATATTGCAGCTTTCAGCACTTTGCGTCACACTGCTTTTTACGCCGTGTCGACAGGCTTAAAGACGAGCGCGACTAAGGCGACATAAGCATTGCCTTCACCGTAGAAGCGGCAGCCCTAGTTCGTCAGGTAAACAGCCTGGACGGATTATTGGCAAGGCTCGCGGCAGCACATTTTGACAAGATTCGGATTTTGTGAGTTCGCTGTGGTTGTCTGCGAGCTGGAAGACCTTGACGGGAAGGCTTGATGCAAAATGCATGTCATTCCTGGAAGACGTGAGAATGCTTTCTTTCAGTGCTGTTGCCAGTATATGTGTTGAGAGAAACTTCGCTTCTGTGAGTTGCGTGTGGCTCAGCAAGTATGCATTACTCTAGCCCTAACGTGCCCATGCACCGAAGAGAAATTTGCGCAGTGCGTTCGACGCGCAGCGGGAGTGCAAAAGTGTGGGCCCAGTTTTCGTATCGCACTGCGGAATAGCTCACGTAGGCTAGATGGCTTCGACATGATATATATGTTTTGAGCACTCAAAGTGTAGCAGCCCATGATGCGTTTATTGCCGTGAGCGTTAGAGCTACGGACGTACATGGATGGAGATATGGCAGAACCAGGCGTTCACTGCGTCAGCATAGGACGTGCGGTTCATGTGTTTTATGGGAGACCCCGAGCACGGGGCCAGGGCAAAGTCGACCATTCTGCATCTTCGGATGCACTTAGTGACGTAGTATTTTGTGGTGCAGGACGTACGAGGTTTAGACAAGCTAAAGGAAAATGCTTGTATTTGCTTTCTTTGGGACGACATTCTTTTTCTCACAGTGCTGCGTTTGATGTACTTCTTCCGCTTGTGTTCCAATATGAGCATTGGGATCCGAGTTATTACCCGTTCTGTGTGGTGTTAGGTGTGACGAAACGGAATATTGGACTAGTTCACATGTGTGGCATGTTGTGCCTCTTTGTGTGCTGCTAAAGAAGAGCTAATTTCGGAGCATTGCAGCATCATTTGCGAACAACTCCCTGATTTTCTGCCGAGCTTGTCCGAATGCGTTTTCATCATAGGGGAGAGCTTCGCCGAATGATTCGCACTCCTAGTACGATGAGTTCTTTGCATACACGCACGATGCTTAACCTAATTTTTCCCCCCCCCGTAGCGTCCTACCGTCAAAAGGTGTCCTGCGTGTCTGCCATACTCCAATACGTCGGAACTCGCGGTAGTGTCAGTGCAGCTTGAATACCTGTTGCAAGATTATGGAGTTGTTGCAACCAAGTTGTTGCGTGGCGCATTTTCTGCCTTTCCCTGGCATATTGGTCTGAGGAGCGGACGGTAGGCGCTTTGCGCCTGCAGGTAGATTGTTTTTCCATTGGCACTGTCTGCACAGATGCAGCTTCAGGGTTCTTTAAGTAAACTGATTGTTGTGGAGGGCAATTCTCATATATACTTGCGCGACATTAATTGCCCACCATAAGCTGTATCTTCATTATTCACGTTTCAGCCACCAATAAGAACATTGACAAAGCAAGCTAGCCTTTAGGGAAATCCCGCACATCGATGGATAATTTCGAGATCAATTCTCAAGACTATCGGAAGCGTAAGCTCCATTAGTGCTGCCAATTTACAAGCTTTGTGGAAATGCACGTTGAACGTCACATAAATATGATGCCATTGTGATGTTTCCGTGATATGACGTGTGTGGCGTGCAGTGACTGCCCTGTCCTGTAAGGCAACTTTGATTCACACTATGCTGTGTGCGAAGCAAAATGTTCAGTTACAAGTTGGATCCTCAGTGGTCTAGGTGACTTAGGGATGCACGTGATGTCTATGTCTCTGCTTCGTGCTTGGCCAGGGAGTGAACTGTTGTTTTTCTTCCTGGTTGCAATTGCCTTCAACAATGTTATGCCTGTCTTCATTTTCCTCCCGACAGAATTGCGTAGCTTGTGCGTTGTCCTTGTTATTTCCTTCTGTTTTGTGCGTTTGGGCAACGTTTTTGGCAAAAAGGGAGCTTGCAGAAGTAAACAATGTTTTGGTGCCTTGTGACACAAAGCAGTGAAAGCAAATAGGTAGCTCATTCGTACGCAATTTCTGACCTTGCAGATGTACGGCAGAATTGCATCTCCAGCTTTTAGGCATCAATCGCGCACATGGTAACAGTTGTAAGCTGTCACTTCGATCCGCATTCGCAGCGCCACGTTATGGTCAGAGTCCGCAGGTTTGTTGTGCCTTGGCCTTTGCAACTACGAGCAAACTTTCTCTTTTGCAGAACAGCCATAGATTTAAAGCTGCTGGTTCTCGCAGGGTATTGCTGTGCGGCCTTCCGTGGCATTTCCCAAATTGCAATACACATGCTAGCCCGGCAGTTTTTTCTGCAAGCAGCACTTTGCCATCTAGTGGCGTGTACTATACGTTTGAGGAGCGCAATGCACCACAGCTTCCTGAGCTTGTGGATGGAGCTTCTTCCGGCTGGCAAGCCCCCACAGCAGACCAATTGTTTCGAGCTTTTTCGCTGTCTAAGCGCAACGAGCTTAGGCGCGTGCAATTTTTACCGATTCAGAGAACTGAATAGAGCATTAGCACAGCCTTTTTTGCAGTTTCGCTTCGTTCACAGTCAGTACGCGATTAATAGGGGCAACGTCTAATAAAACACTGTTTCATAATCGCGGGCGTCTGCGCCCTAAACAGAATCGAGAGCTTGGTGGAGTGTATGAACCACATGCCACTCAGCCGACACCGCGTCACTCAAGACAATGGAGTTGACACGGTATGCGAATAGGCAATACCTCAGAATTTTCCATAGTCGTTCTACCGTGAACGTGTGGACGACAATCTGTTGTGTTCCAGGAGGTATGTAATTCCGTAGAGGAGTACGTAATGCGCATTGTCCCCTCATTTATTCTCGCTGCATGCGCAGTGATGCTGAGGAATCAATTCTTATCCAATTTTTTACTGTAACACAGCAGCAAGAAACCAAGTGCAATTTTAGTCATCCCAGGTTCTATAGCATTGTGTGTCAAAGCGCCTCAATGGCAAAAGTAACCGTCCGCTGCACGCTGCTTTGCGAGTAATGTTCATGTGGTTCACAGATGCTGCTGAATGTAGAAAAGTGGATGCTTTAACGCATATCTGCATGTGTGTCTGTACTGCAAATGACGTGCGAATGATCACGCTTAGTCACTGCAAGCCGTGATGCTCGCGTGCGCTAGCTATAACCAGAACCAAGAGTGCTCCATGGCCCGGTTAGGATGGGCCTGATACATGCAAGCTTTTCTATAATCCCCTTCTAAAGCTCAACTGTTACCCTCGGCCATGTTTGCATACACGCAGCACTGCTGGTGGATGAGCCACAACATCAGCAGCGTATACTATTTAAGTCAGTTACTGGAGTCGCGACTTATGATGGGAATGGTGCGTGATGAGTGTACTGCCACCTCGATTTTCCCATCTTGTTTGTACTGACAGACACTTTGTTTCGAAATGCGTCAGCTGGAATATCCGTCGGAGCTTGCGTCCACGTACTAAACACTTGCGTTACATTGTGGAAGATTGTGTTTCGCCAAGACGTGAACCAGACTTGCGGAAACATCGAGCTTCGCTCTATCTGGAAAACGATGTGGATTTGACAAGAATCCGGTTGCAGAAGAAGCTGGCTTATTGCGTCTCATTTTTTCCAATAAGGAAGAACACAGTCCTAGGGACGCTATTTTTTTGGCTTCTTTTTCTTGTGCCATCGTTGTCTGCCAATTTTCTGGTCATTCGCCACAAAGAGGTAATGGCACTAAGCAGCTAAATTAGCTTGTGGTTCAGTAATGTTTTAACAGTACGAGACATGAGATGCGCAGCGTTGGGATTGCTGGGCCAGAAGATAACGTTGGCTCGCTGGATGGCGGTGCGAAAATTAATTCTTCGCGCGTGCACATTGCCGGACAAGGTTCTTTGAAGCTTTTAATGGGGTTTTCAGTGACGCTGCAAGTGCGTTAGAATATCCGTAATGCCACGTGTGCGTGCTTCCTGCCCGGAGTCGGCATATGCGTAAGTGGCGCTGTATTTGCCACGGAACGTTTCCAAAAATTTCGCTATCCGCTTGTCAGACAGGTACTTCTTCAGGCGTTCCAGATGGGCTCATTTGATAGACACTTGTTGAAAATAACGTGCACTGCTTTGAATGCACGCAATCAAATGAGTTGCAGCTATGACAGGGTCAGCCTGAATTGAACTTCGGCGAAGGAAAGGCATGGATTCTTTATATTTGCTAGCCCAATTACTGAACACATAGCTCCAGTTCAAAAGAATTGCACCAAATTTGGTCCAGCTGCTAACAATCTGCGAGGCACTATTGTGAGTATGAACCTGTGTGAATGCCGAACAGATGGTATGTGGCTCATCACGTGCCTTTGCCGAAGCAATAGAAAGCATCTTCCAGAGTACATGACGAACAAAACGTGTCGATCGTGTACGGTTGAAAGCCATGAAACAACGTCGAAAGTCCTGCGGCGGCAAAAGGATTACCACCGTGACTTCTCTTTGAAATTTCGTGCTGAAAAGCGGGGCTGATGCGGGATGCGTTGCAGTTCCTGGTGTGCTTCTTTCTGAGATGTGCTTCTGTGAAGTACAGGCATGCATATAAGCGACATGACGTAGTTGCTCGATTTTTTTCATCTTTTATTGTCCTTTGGATGCGCAGGAGCCAAGTTACCGTCAGTTAAGGTTTGCTCCCTGCTTACGACGTAGGAAGGGTAGTTGCTTAGGTGTGCCATGGACGCGTTTTGTAGAAGAGCACAGCCACAGTACATGTTGCACTCTAACTCTGCTACGATGAAAATCCTATTCTATAATCGCTTCCTGTTGAAATGTTGGTCACGATTGCCCTCCAGGTCCACGGACGGGGCACATAAGGGTTCTTTTGCATAAGAAAATAAGTTGTAAAAGGCTTTATTTGCATCCGGGCGCCGTTGCATTAACGCAACACATAGGCGTGCCAGGATAAGGTCGCTGGCTTTGTAGTTAGTCCAAATATCGACAGTTTCTTCGGCAGATCGCGCCGCTAGAGCAACGTAGGCGTTTGCTACCGTACAGATGCGATGCAATTTTGGGTGTCCTTCGAGCAATTGCAAATAACAGGTTCACGAACGCTGCAGGGCTGTCGCAATTCTGTAGCTTCAGAAAGCTAGAACTCTCCACACGTTTTGAAATGGAGTTTAGAAGGTGCATCACTAGGGTATTGATTGATGCACAACTAGACCTAGGTAACTGCCTTGTTTTGCGATGTTTCTAGTCATCATGTCAATTTTTTTGTGCCCGAGATTATCACCTACTTGTGCCTTCGCACCTGGGGTGTGCTTTATAGACTACCCAGATGTTCCCTCTCTAGTACTATTGAGGAGCAACTTGTATACTGCCTTGTGCTGGGCTTAGAGTACTCCGTGCGCGTGTTGTGTAAGCGTGTAGAAGCCTCTGGATGTGTTGATGGGAAGACGACTCATATCCAGCAAGTATGTGTCCTCGTGGGTTAAGCTTAGTGGCGTCTGTATCCGCTTTGAAAACATTTACCTTGATGTTCATGTTGGTGAATATGCTGGCTGAGTCTGCAGCGGCGTGCGGGCGTATCTCTTGCGTCAGGCAGACTGTTGCAGTTGTCAGGTGTGGAGCGGCACAATCGGCGTTGTTTGGATCTGGACGTCGCACAGCTAGTACGTTAGTCTGCGTGGCTTGCGAACTACAGTGGCCATATCGATGCACGCAATGAATCTGCAGATAACGCACATATGTTTTTGTATAAATAACGCGAGAAAAACTTGATCCAAAAGACTGAGGTTCATTCGAATTTGATTCCCTATTGCTGCACACCAGCTGTATGAATGGCTTTCTTTCTGGCTTTAGCAATGCTTATTGGTCACTCGACAACAGAGATGGCGGCAGAGTTTATGTCGCATCTTTCAGAGTTTTGTAGCTCGTGTTTCTGCTAGTGCTAGTATACTGTATCATCAGGACAGCCTCACTGAGATGAAATTTACACCAATTCGCAATCACAGCTTTTCCGGAATAGCTCGCAGTTCCGCAACAAAGAATATGCGAATGCTTCTTACTCAGGAAGTGTGCCAAAGTAAAAATGTTTGTTTTGTTTCCGCCGCACGCATGCTGCTAGTGCTGGAATTTTTGCGATGAAACTAAATAGCACGGCAAACCTGAGAAACGGAGACACATTTGTTTGAAGAGGAAGGCACCTATTTCAAGCGTGATGTGTTTGAAAAGCAACAACGGCTACGTTTGTTGAGAACGCGAACGATGTGTACCTAGGAGAAAAGCCATGCCTTTGTGTTCTAATATGTATGGCTTAGGTGGCGGTGTCGTGGAATATATCTAATATCTGCAGTTCAGCTCGACCGAGAAATCTTTCAGATGATGGCCGGCAACATTGCAAAATGACAAAAACAGTATATTGCGCCTCTTATAGGCATTCTGATTGTAGTTTCCGTTTTTTCTGGGGCTTGAGAATGGCCTGCTGCTCATTCAGAATTACGTTGCAGTCAAGGCCAATTTCTTAAAATTTGTGTTTGTGTGCCGATGCATCAAAAGTTTGTCCGGTAATCATTGCTTTAATATTGAAGATGATGGTGTTTCTGTTTGAGTCAGCATAATCGGGAGATTTCTGTCTCGATCCCCTCGCTCTCTGGGCATGGTAAATTGATCTTGGATGCAGTTGAACACTGCTGTCAATACATTGTATAGGCAGAGACACTCATGACTCGCGAGATGAGGGAGATCACGATTAAATCTTCAAAGATGGGTAACCATGTATGTAAAAAGCATATTTGTGCCTCGGGCATTTGGCCAGCTATCAGCTAGACGCGACAAAAGTAGTGGATCTAGGAGTTCTTGAAATGTGTAATCAAGCGAGAAAAATTAAGGACGAATATTTTTGTGGGCCTGCATGCAGAATAAAACCTCAGGATTCAGGCAAAGTGGTTCAGGTGCAAAAGAAAGGCAAACAGCCATTCCCTTATTCTCGAAGCTGATCCAAAGGGACGACAAGAAGGGTCAAGGCGACCTGGAGTGCTTTCGAAACGTGCTGCAGACGTCGAATTTGGAATTAAAGGCAAAGTAAGCACAAACCAACACAAACCATTCAGAATTTGCATGTAAAAAGGCTGTGAGGACTAATGTGATGCGCGTGATGCGCATACATTGGTGCATACAATAGTTTGCCATCTGCGTTGTTTCTGGCATGTTCATAAAAGACATGAGTGTCTACCATCTTTACAGAGCAAACGTGGTGCAGGGCTTGCCCATACAAAGATTGTAAATTCCTGAATTTCGAATCCGGGATTGTGTGACAATTACAAATGAAAAATGGCAGGCAATTGGCCCACTATGAAGTACGTCAACTTTGGGGCTGAAAGCTGTCTACTGAGTTACATTGCTAGTTGTGTCGTTCTCCCGAGTGCGCTTTTGTTTGCTAAGTGCTCGATGAGTTGTATGGGACCCCACATGCAATGTACGCGTGCATGGTTACGCACGTGACCTTTGCACCTCTCTTAAGTGCTGGTCGAGATAAGCGTTGTGCCTAGGATTGTTTTGTTGCTTACTCGGTGGAACCCTAAAAAACATTCATCTAGGACAATGCGCTTCGTAGCAATACACAAGAAAAAATTGATATAATGCATTATCGAGACACACTGCCAGGCTGCATGCGATGTACCGTGAAATTTTGTCGGTCTGGATATGTTCGAAGTTACGAAACCAAGTCAGCTAACAAGGGTCTTTATGGCGTGCCATTTTTGGGCATCAGCTGTTAAGTGACTGGTGGGCTGAGGCTCCACAGTCTGCACCGTGGCTTCCTAATGCGTATGAAACATTCGTATTTTGCTACATATGAGCCGCAGCAAGTGCGGTGTAACACTTCGGCAGTCGTGAGCATTTTTAATAACAACAAAGTCTTGGGCGTGTTGCTTTACAATTGCGCCAGATGACTATCTTCGGCTATTCTATGACGTCCATTGCGTACCGCAACAGGACGTGCGTCAGGCTGCGGTGACTCGACTGAAATGTAACATCATTTGCTATGTCCCAGCTATCGTTAAAGCTGAAATTGTCTCTAATTAGGATATGCCATGATATTGTTAACTCAGTAAGAGACACACTTGAAGGCTTGAGCATTAAATGATAAAAGGTCGCAATTTACGCTTAACTGCAGGAAGTATGCGTTTGCTGCTATGCGGCGGTTCGTTGTCGATTCTTTGTATTCGCTCTTTTCCGCCGACCGGAATGTAAAACGTAAGCTGCTAATTCACAATTAATGGGGATTGAATGTGGGGTTTGAAGCAAGAATATGCAGCCGGAAGAACAAAAGAAACATTTGCTGACGGCAGAGAGTCGGTTCTGCTGTCACATACGTTCCTAGACGTCTGGTCGCGATGTCATTCATGTGTATCTTCTGCTGGAAATCCAGAACGATGTGGCATCGTTTGACTTGCGCTAAACTCTTGCAAAGCCTATAGTTTTTGTAAGATGGGCCGTGCGCTGGATATTCTAGAGCTGGAGGTCCGTGGATAACGAAACCCGAGAAACCAACAATCTTCGACTGTGCTTTTTTTTTCATGATAAGTTATGCAATGACAGCCGAAGCACAATATATGTTGTTGCTATGCCGTCCGTTTTACTGGTTTGATTAAAACAGCGTCAATAGTTTTGCTGCTCGCAACCTTCAATGACTAGGAGCATACAGAGACGTGTGCACGGAATGATTTCGTCGCAGTGATATCAGAACACAGTACTCCGTGGAACAGGCATTTGACTCTACATGGCCGTGGCTGGTCAGGAGAAAACAATGAACTTAGCTTCGGGACGTGCTTTGCCAGACTAAAACATGCAAATTCCTCCCTACCATGTTTTACGATCACGCCAGTGAAAGTCAAGTGGATATAGGCACATGCGAGCTGAAGAAGGTTATCAACGGCGACGCTACATCAAATGTGCTCATCGTGACTTGGTTGCACTGCACTCTTGCGTGCGGAAGTGTTCGACGGATCATTGCTTGGATTATACGCCCATGTATTTACTTTCATCTTTAGTTTTACATGTCTGCGAAGCTTCAAACCGATTTTCTGGAAGTGTTTTCTGCGCGCTTGCGTGGAGCCCAGTTGTTTGAACTTCGCGTCGGCTGGGATAAAAGGCTTGAGCTCAACATTGGTGAGGCGTCTAACGACTCACTACGAATGCTTTTGTGAAAAGGAGCATACATAGAAATATTGCGTAGCTTCACACTGAAAGTTTCAAAGCACTGCAGGAATGAATTTTATAGACATATTGGTAAGCTAACTATCATCATTTCGCCCGCATGTGGCGGCTTTACACGTGCTTGCACCAATACTGAGTTGAACAATGTTGCTTGTGGGCATGCGTGCGCAATACTACCTGTTTTTTTGCAGAGAGTGTGCTGAACAGTGGTATTTTGTGGGGGTTGGCCACTTTATAAAAGAGCTGTGAATGTGCTGCTTAGTAATGAGCTATGCTACAAGGGGCATATCTCCGCACTGATATTATTTCGGGCAAATTTTCGCGCGGATCACCCTGGCATAAGCTTGTTTGCTTTGGCTGCCGTCTGTGTTTTTGCTGGGCTACATCCCATGGTGCACACAGGTTATTCCAACCACGCGTTGTTCATGCTTTGATCGACTCATGTGCTGTGTGTAAAATGCAACTACTGCAAATATCTTGCCGTATTAAATATTTGTAGAGCTGCGCGTGATCCGACATGCACGTAAACTCTTGCTACGGATATTAAGTCGATATTTTTACGATACTAACTCGTCATCGATATGTACATCGTGGCATTGTACTCTTCGCCGGATATAATAGGCTGTGATCCCCTGATTGGAATGACAGGCACCAGATTTACTCCGTGTCATCTTGTGCACAGTGCACATTCTACTCGTGGTGATAATCGCACAAGCGTGAGACGCCTGAGGTTTCTTCTGCGATAAAACGCATGCTTTTCCTAATGAATATTGAAGCTGCTCCTTTACTATGCTGACCAAAAAGCTACGTTTTCTTTTGGGCACTTCCACTGCATTTGACTGAAGACACAACATCAACAATACTGAAAGATGAGCTCGTGACCTGATCAGCTGCTGTGTTAGGTTTCTGAAAAAGCATTGTAAATGCATGTTTGGTCGCAACAAATTGTGCACGGAGTTACCAGAGCATGCGCATTTACTGTTGAATTTGTATATTGGCTTCATGCAGGTTACCAATGTATTGATTTTCTGAACAAGCTTTCCGGAGATTTGTGCTATGGCAGTCAATGCCGTTTTTCAAAGAAAATTTTCCTCACAATTCTGAATGTAGCTAAAATTGGTTTTAAAATATCAGAATATAAGCCTGTAATGCATATCTCACTTTAATAAAGATTGATTTTGTATAGAACGTGCGTTTTTGTTCACTGTTGCGGGTAAAGGTCTGAGGATGCTTGCGTTGTTTGTGGTAACTCTCTCCACGTGCTGACGCAGTGGTCGTTTAGTAAAAATGTGCCGGGGCTGCGTGTACTATGCGGTCTATTCATCCCATGTCTGGCTGAATAGGCCCGCAAAGTAGTTTGCGTTCCGCAAACTACTTTGCGGACCTATTCAGAACGCCTATGCCGCTGCTATCCTTTTCTCAGTGGCATAATCTCATGTGGAGTTTTGTTTCAACCGCCTCTCAGTTACATTACAACTGTGCAGTTCCTGGATTTGTTTATAAATGATGCAAACACAATTGACTCAAATGAATGTGCTATCGCGAAAATTGCGTTATTGAGAAACATTCTGTTTGATCAATAATTAAAGTTTTAATTCGTGGGTAAAGGCATCTCCGAGTACGCTTTTGGTGTATTGTGGGTGGTTCGATAGATTTGAAAAGTGTTAGGTGCTGTCCGAGTACAGTTCGATAAACAAAGGCCCATGATGTAGCAGAAACATCAACTCCGTTATCGTCGGTGATTTTACCATACTTTTGTATCGTCGCACTTTGTGGTATCTGAGAGCTTACCGTGCTCATGAGCATCAAGAAGGCCGGTTTTACTAAGTTTGGGAGCGTGCTCATTGTTTCAATTTAGCACTATGGCGACTACAGCAGCGATTAGATCAAGTAGATGAACTGACACGTGCTAGTTGGGAACGCTTTGTTTTTGCTCCAAGAAGGAACAGTGATGGTCCTCGTACAAAAAGACGCAACTTTGGAGTCATAGCTTGTATTTAACGTGTTTAACTAAGGTATGGTGAGGTCCTCTCAGTGCAAGCCCAACTCAAAACACACTCGTAGTCTGTTTTTTGGCCGTATCTGTCATTGCAGCTGGCGCTTCCTATATTTGCAGATGCTTGCGGAATGCAGTCCTAGGAGCACTGCCACTGGGAAGTCTCACGGCTTTTTTTCTTGTTCTCTTCTTCCCAGAAAGTGGGTCAAACTACCTTACCTGCTGCTAGCAGAACACGTTGTTGATGTTTTACCATGTTTATGCGTTCCCAACAGTCGTTGGCATTTCGCAAGCAAGAGCAGTCATAAAAGGAAATTGATCTTGTTTTAAGGAACATGTTTTACCTGGAAACACCTGGGAGGACCGAGAAACTTGCCCGCAGCAGCAACAACATCCATGTTGAGCAAATAAAGATAACGCAACAGGTTGCCTATGGAGTAATATGCAATCCAGCAGCAATCATTGAAGTCTGTTTCGTTTGAAGATGTGTCCTGAGACGTTGTGTCATTAGGTTATGTCAGATATTGCGCGCGCAAGAGTAACACGGGGACTCGAATATTTTCCCAAAACCACATCTTTGTGCAATGAATGCACATTTCTATGAATGGCTAGCGTTCATTTTTGTAATTAGTTGCTCAACGATAAGAATGTTTTTCACGCTGGCACTGCTTTGAAGAAAGAGCGCTCAGCTGTAGCTTAATATGCGTGAGGGCTCAGTGGCTTATCGTCTGTTCTTTCGTTTCATTCTTGTTTTCTGGAAACTCCGGCTATGTTTGCAAATAAATGTGCGTATTCCCCGCTTGCTTCTGCATTTCCTGAAATTGAAGAACATCTCTGAAGTAAAGTGAGATGCATATTCTGTGCACGCGCTGCGATGACTGTCTGCCAAGCCATAATTTTGCTTTCAAAAAGACTTTTCCTCGCAATTTAGTTCTGCACCTAGCACTGCGTATGAGTACGTTTCTCGCTTCACAAACGCGCTTCGGTGCACTTACGCACGCACCCAAAGTGACACAACCAGGGCGAGCACTCATGAACGTTTCAGCGAATGTCGGTAGCTGTTCTTCTAGTACCGTGAATCCTTCAAACAAGTAACTTGAGAGCATTGTCTGCGCTTCAAACTACACAATGCTGTATGAGGGGCAACATAACCTCCGCACACAGAAAGTACGGCGACCGCAGACAGCGGTGTGATACAAATCAATTGTTTGTCACAGGACAAAAGAGATCGTTCAGCCAGGTGAGATGCACACGGGCCACTGGTCTCACCAAACAGTATTCGTGGAGCCAGCAGGGCAAGATAGCATATTATTCCGAAGCGCATCTTCAGCGCGTTAGACGAAACAAATATGCCATTCAAATGACAAATGGCCTCGAGCTTAGTTTTGCTGCAGCAGTAATGCGAAACAGGCTGAGTTACACATTCATTGTCAAAGTTGCATTGGGACCCTGTTCGTCAACGACTGTAGTTCCCCCCAGGGTTGGTGCGACTCTTCAATCAACGAGCACAAGTAGCCTGCCTAACAACGTTGAATAACGCATCTACTAGGATACTGCGGTGCGGCTGAGCTGTGTAGGCAAACGTGACGTGAAGAACTCGACATTCTGGCTGCGTCGTTTTGGTGCTGGATCTTCACTTCAATCTCCACACGAAACTGCTGAGATTGTGTGCTGTCTCCAACGTGTCTCTCAGGCGATGTCTTATGCGAGACACACTAGACATTGTGGAGAATGCAAAGCGCTGCGCGCGCATTGCGCCTTGCGAATCGACGGCGTATTGCACTAGGCGGGTGTGCACCAGGTCAGCAGACGCAAGTGTTCTTGCGTGTTTTGGGTCGAAATGAATATGATATTAGGTCAGCTTCTTTAGCTAGAGGGAGGCGCAAAAGTCTTCGTTTCTCCGATGAGAACTTGACTGAATCGAATGGGGGGGGGTGGCTTTGTTTGTGCGAGTGTGGGATGCTGTTAGCTGCTAGGAATGCACATGAAGGGTATGCTGCAGCGCCTCGTCACGTTTGCGACACTCGTGTAACGCTTGCTGCCTGTGCTTTGTGAATCAAAATCATATCAGCAAAGCATGCTTGGCGTGAACGCGAGAATAGTCGCGGTTGCGGCACACTTAGGGACCGTAAGCTGTGTTGCCCATCTTTCAATCAATACAACAGCTTTACAAATGTAAAGATTGTAAGAAATAGAACAACGGTCATGTTATTAATTATCTGAGATTGCTCGTCTACATGCACGTTGTCCGAAACGATGTTCGTGAATTTTTACCATGTGAACAGAACGTAGAATGCGCATCACGTTCGCTTCCCTAGCTCATTGCTACACG
Source organism: Eimeria necatrix (assembly GCF_000499385.1). Taxonomy (NCBI): domain Eukaryota; phylum Apicomplexa; class Conoidasida; order Eucoccidiorida; family Eimeriidae; genus Eimeria; species Eimeria necatrix. The sequence goes on from NW_013654787.1 coordinate 13,688, forward strand.
CGT
>NW_013654788.1:2500-13468 GCF_000499385.1 Eimeria necatrix
AGAAGACGTGGAGGAAACTTTCGCCAAGCTGGCGCCGAAGGCGAAGACAGAAGTCAAGAAGCCAAAGGTACGCTGAAATTTCAAACCCTAAACCCTAAACCCTAAACCCTAATTTTCCTGAACATACCCCAAACCCTAAACCCTAGTGGCGGAAGAGTTCTCGTGCTTACTATTTGCAGTCAAGTGCTCAGCAGATCATTCCCTTGTTGCGAGATTGGTCCAACGGGACTAGCTGTGCTCTAGCTCTGAGGGTTTAGGGTTTAGGGTTTAGGGTTTAGGGTTTTGTTGCTTTTGCAGGTTCTTCAACTGCTGCCGGACTCCAAGAGGTCCCACACCATGAACATTGCTTTGGCCAAATTCAGCAATTATTCTTATCAAGAGCTCAGGGAGGCCATCATAGACCTAAACCCCAAGGTTAGGGTTTAGGGTTTAGGGTTTAGGGTTTAGGGTTTGTGGGTGAATGGAGGCTGCCATAGCGTCTGCGAGTTCTGTTTTGTTGAATTTGGGAGTTTGTTCCCATTTTTTCTTTCTCCAGTTTGTTATTAATTAATAAATGAATATTATTTATTATTTTTAAATTTAAAATTAGTTTATTTCGAGTTTTAATTCAGATTTTAACTGTGGAAGCGACGGAGAGCCTCCTGACCTTCGTGCCCACGCCGGAGGAAACTGCGGTGATGAAGGAATACATCAATTCAGGTTTGTTTTGGAGGAAATTTGCCAAATAAAGGAATAAATGAATTAAAAATAACAAATGAAAGCGAAATTTGGGATTTATTTTGCACAATTGTGCATTAAAAGTGCATAATCGTGCAGATCGTGGCTCGCGTGGACACTGGACCATGCGCAGCACAGCGCATGCATTTGCAAAGCTGAAATGTTCATTTCTGCAATTATTTTTTACAATTTGGTGCATCTTTTTAGATGAATTAATTCCATTTTGCATTATCTATTCATATATGTGCATAAATCCCACTTTTGTCTAAAAAATCCATTACATATTTGTGCATACATTTCCACCTTGTTGCTTTTTATGTCCACTAGCACTTGTGCACATATTCCCACCACTCCACACGCATGCACGCTGCACTTCCAGCAGTCCCGCACAACAGCTGCACTAACCCCAGCCCCCCCCCCGCAGCAGCAGCAGCAGCAGCAGCAGCAGCAGCAGCAGCAGGAGTGTGCTGCTGCTGCTGCTTGCAGGGGGCGATCTGCGGCTAGTGGACCGGCCCGAGCAGTTCGTGGCCGCCATGCTGGGCATTCCGCTGATGAAGCCGCGGCTGGAGAGTCATTTGTTTGGGCTGAACTTCGGGGAGAACTTCCGGGAGGCCTGTGGACCAGTGGACCACTTGGCAGCAGCAGCAGCAGCAGCAAGCAGCAGCAAACGGCTCAAGAGCCTGCTGTTCGCCGTGCTGCAGCTCGGAAACCTCCTCAACGAAGGAGACCCTCAAAGGGGAAACGCCGAGGGTTTCAAACCCTCGACTTTGGCCAAACTTTCCGAAGTTCGCTCCACCACCAAACCCGTCAGGACTCTCCTCCAGTACCTCTGCGACGTCCGCAAACCCTAAACCCTAAACCCTAAACCCTAAACCCTAAACCCTAAACCCTAAACCCTAAACCGTAAGCCCTACAGGCCGCAGGCGCGGCCTTCGGCGCTTCCAACGGGCTCCTGGGGGCCTAGGAAGCGTCCGGCGCGGGTGCTTCTACTTCCAAACCCTAAACCCTAAACCCTAAACCCTAAACCCTAAATGGGGGTTTGCGGCGCGGTTTAGGGAATTCGCGGGGCAGCAAAGAGGGGGGAAGGGGGTTTGCTGCGGAAGGGGGCGGGGCGGAGATTTGCTGCTGCGTTGCGCTGCTGCTGCTTGCTGCAGTTCAAGTGTATGTACACTAGCGTGCTTGCTGCTGCTGCTGCTGCTGCTGCTGCTGCTGCTGCTGCTGCATGCGTTTTTGTCGCTTTTTGCTGGTTTTTTCTGGGGAAAAAAGGGAAAAGAAAAGGGAAAAGGGAATTAATGAAAATAATTCGGAAAATGGATTAAAAAAATGCCAAAAGTGCTGCGAAATGCTGCAGATTGTTTGGGATCAAAATCCGGACTTGTTGAATATTTTCGAAGAACTCAAAGTCTGCGACAAAGCCCAGAAAATCGACATCGGCGCCGTCGAGGGAAAAATCCAGGCCTTAAAACAGGGTGGGGTTGTTGTTATTTTAATTCCACTTTTATTTCTTTTTTTTGTTATTTTTAATTCCACTTTTATTTCTTTTTTTTATTTTTAATTCCACTTTTATATCATTTTTTTGTTATTTTAATTCCACTTTTATATCATTTTTTTGTTATTTTTAATTCCACTTTTATATCATTTTGTTGTTATTTTTAATTCCACTTTTATATCTTCTTGTTGTTATTTTAATTCCACTTTTATTTCTTTTTTTTGTTATTTTTAATTCCACTTTTATTTCTTTTTTTATTTTAATTCCACTTTTATTTCTTTTTGTTGTTATTTTAATTCCACTTTTATTTCTTTTTTTTGTTATTTTTAATTCCACTTTTATTTCTTTTTTTGTTATTTTTAATTCCACTTTTATTTCTTTTTTTTATTTTAATTCCACTTTTATTTCTTTTTGTTTTTATTTTTAATTCCACTTTTATTTCTTTTTTTTGTTATTTTTAATTCCACTTTTATATCTTTTTGTTGTTATTTTAATTCCACTTTTATTTCTTTTTTTTGTTATTTTTAATTCCACTTTTATTTCTTTTTGTTGTTATTTTTAATTCCACTTTTATTTCTTTTTGTTGTTATTTTAATTCCACTTTTATTTCTTTTTGTTGTTATTTTTAATTCCACTTTTATTTCTTTTTAACTTTTCATTTATTCCATTTCTTCCTTTTGCTGCTTCTTTTGTTTATTCCTTTCTTCCTTTTGCTGCTTCTTTTCAAGTCGTTGCTGCCACTTTAAACCCTCTTTTGTGGTTTCGCCACTTTAAACCCTTTTTTGTGGTTTCGCCACTTTAGACGCTCTTTTGGGGTTTCGCCACTTTAAACCCTTTTTTGTGGTTTGGCCCCTTCAAACCCTTTTTCGTGGTTTGGCCGCTTCAAACCCTTTTTTGTGGTTTGTCCCCTTCAAACCGTTTTTTGTGGTTTGGCGGCTTCAAACCCTTTTTTGTGGTTTGGCGGCTTCAAACCCTTTTTTGTGGTTTGGCGGCTTCAAACCCTTTTTTGTGGTTTGGCGGCTCCAAACCCTTTTTTGTGGTTTGGCGGCTCCAAACCCTTTTTTGTGGTTTAGGAGTGGCGAAAGTGAAAAACACTGTCCAAATGGCCCGCAAGGGAAACGAAGCTTCGGGTGTCTTGGGAGAAAAAGACCCGCTGGCCACCATCATGGACGAATTCGTCGAAGAGGCAGAACCCAAAGTTGCAGAACTTGAAAAGTTCCTCAAAGAGGTCTGCTGCTGCTGCTGCTGCTGTTATTGCTGCTGCTGCTGCTGTTATTGCTGCTGCTGCTGCTGGTGCTGTTACTGCTGCTGCTGTTGCTGCTGCTGCTGCTGCTGTTGCTGCTGCTGCTGCTGCTGTTACTGCTTTTGCTGCTGCTGCTGCTGCTGTTGCTGCTGCTGTTGTTGTTGCTGTTGCTGCTGCTGCTGCTGCTGCTGCTGCTGCAGTGCCCTACTGTCAAGTTTGCTTGGGATAAATTGGATTTCGAATTCTCAAAGTTTAAAAATCGGAAATTAAATATTTGCAACTCACCTGCGGCCCGGAGATCGGCGCTGCATGCGCCTTTGGGCGAAGTTCAGAAAATTGGAAAATTCAGAAATTCAAGTTTTGGGTTTTTGGGGCGATCTGAGTTCGTTTTTCGATTTTTTTTGTTTATTAAAGTTAGAAATTGCATTTAATAAACATTTGGAGGCTTTAATTGGAAGAAAAAGATCTTTTTAATCTCTTTTTTTCGAGTTTCCGCCGCCGCTGCTGCGCAGGCCATGGAGGACTTCACCTCCACAGTCCACTATTTGGGCTACCCCGAGAAAGACGTGAAGAAAATAAAGCCCGACGAATTCTTTAAGCAGCTTTTTGCCTTCGTGAGAAATGTGGAAACTGCGAGGAAAGCCAAGCAAGACCTTCTGGAGCGGGAGAAGAAGAAGCAGGAAGCGGCGGCCAAGAAGGCCGGCAAGGCCGCGCTTCTCGCGAAGAAATGAGTCAAAGTCCGAAGTAAATTAAGTATTAACAAAAATTAACAAAAATTAACAATAATTCGAAAAAAAAGAACTAAAAAGCAATTAAAATGACTCCAAAACAATGAAATTCCAACAGAAATCCACAGCCAGCAGCTACACCCGCGAGGGGCGTATTATGGCGCCGCTGGCAGCCTCCACCTGTACATACACCCGAACGTGTTGAATTGCATTTTCATTTTTGTTTTTTGAATTTAAATTTATTTATTTAAATAAAACAGAAGCTGGCACTTACGGGGCCGTGGGGCAAGGGAGGCAGAACTGCTGCTGCTGCTGCTGCTGCTGCTGCTGCTGCTGCTTTCATGGGCCAGTAGGCGCAGCAGTCGTGTTCCTGATGCGGAGAGAAGAATGCAGTGTCATTTCATTTCTTTTTTTTATTTTTATTTCAAACTTTCTTTAACTTTTATTTCAAACTTTCTTCAACTTTTATTTCAAACTTTCTTCAACTTTTATTTCAAACTTTCTTTCAACTTTTGAACTTCAAAAACTCACGAACTTCCTCTTCCGGGACTCTTCGAAGCCCCCGAAGAAGTGCAGAGACTCGCAGGGGCTGCGAAGTTGAAAATAAAATAAAAGTGACAGCAAAGCGCTCGCGCGGGCCGCTGCTGCTGCTGCTGGGGTGTACGTACACCCCAACGCTCACCCCCGGTAGCCCCGGCCCCAGCAAGAGCCGTTCGGCTGCAGAGTCCAGCCCTGTGGGCAGAGTGCTGCGTAGTTGCGGGCGTAGGGGGGCCCTGGGCACCTAAAAGGCCTTAAATGAAAGCTATTTTGGATTATTATTTGAATTTATAATTTTTAATTTCCAAAGAATTAATTTAAATTCGAAAAAGGAGCGAAAACGCGCACAAATAGACTGCTTTCCGCCGCCCCGCGTCCAGCTGGGCGTCCAGCGCCGCCATCTCCTCCACGTTGTCTCTGCGGAAAATTAAATTCGAAATAAAAAATAATTCAAAAAATAATTCAAAATCTCACTTTTCAATTTCTTGAATCTGAAAAGAATGCAGCATTAAGAGTGGGGGGGAAGCAGCAGCAAGCAGCAGGTGGGCTTACGAGTTGCTGGGTCGTCGGCAGCGCGTCGAAGCCGAGGGAAAATTCATTTGCGATTTCTTCGATTTTGGCATTTAATTGCATTTAATTGCATTTAATAATTGCATTTAATTGCAAAAATGACGAAAAATGATGTTTAAATGGAGCACCTTTGATGGTTTCCGCCATGTTCGCTGCAGTTCAAGAAGAGTGATCGCACTTGCAAATTCAAGTTTCGCGCGAATGGCCGCACGCAACGCTTACTGGAGGTGCTTTTTGCGGTGAAGGGATTTATTCGAACAGAATGCGTTTTTGCAAAAAAAGAAATCAAAGAAATCAGAAAAATAGCGCCAGAAGAGAGAAACGGGAGCCGAGTTGAGACCCTGCGACACAGGGAAAGCTGGCGGAAAGCGGGGCGCAGCAGGAGCTGCATTCGCAGCATTTTCCGCTGAAACTCGTCGAAAAAAGTATTTTTTTGTTTATAAAAGTTATTTAAAAGTATTTTAAAAAAGTGTTTATTGGAGTGACGGGTTCTGTGCGCAGAGCTGCTGGGGTGTATGCGCACCCCGGCGCTCCGCTGCAGCTTTGAGCCGCGACGCAAGTCAGTTGTATTCTTGTTTGAAAATCTTAGCCCTGAAGCGCAACAAAGTTTTTTCCCGTTTGTTTTTCCTAAGGAGCCTTTTTGAACTGGACTCCGTTTTTTCCGTGGCTGTTCTGAAGAGGCGCCCGGCGGACGGCGCCGCCGACGAGTGGTCCACTGGTCACTGCGGCGATCCGCGGGACTCCTTCGATTTTTTAAAAGCTTTCTTTGTTTTTTTGAAAGCAAACTATGCAATCGTGTAGAAAGCCTCAGTAGCACAGCTTTTGCCTCCCAGAACGCGCGCTGAGGCCGCCTTCTTCGCCCGCCCCGCGCCGCCGCCGCAGCAGCAGCCCTCCGGCGAAAGCGGAGCCTTCCGGCGCAGTGAGGGCCCCTAAATGGGTTTTATTTGTCCCTTTTGAGATTTAAAGTGAATTAATTGAGTCGAAGCAGCATGAGCGGGTTTCCGGGGCCCCCGGGGGGCCCCCCGGGGGGCCTCCCGCAGACCTTCTTCAACTTCTACAAGACCCGGCTGTGCGGCCGCGCCCGCGGCCGCCCCTGCAGCTTCCCAGCCCGCTGCAGCTTCGCCCACAGCGCCGCAGAACTGCGGCCAGTCTTCGACTTGACTTGCACTCGGATGTGCCCGCAGCAGCAGCGCAGCGGCTGCTGCGCTGCTGCTGCTTGCCGCTACTCCCACTCGCCCTCGCAGCTGCGGGCCACTTCTTGCTGCTTCAAGACTCAGCTCTGCAGGGCCTTCCAGACAGCAGCAGGCTGCCCCCTGGGCCCTCGCTGCAGGCACGCTCACGGGGCAGCAGAGCTGCGGCGGCCCCCGGAGGCTCTCTGCGCTGCTGCTGCTGCTGCTGCTGCTGCTGCTGCTGCGCGCCGCAGCAAGCTGCAGCAGCAGCACCACGCGCGACGCCGCGGACGCGCCGCGCTGCTGCTGCAGCACGCCGCCGCGCAGCCGTCGCCCCGCAGCAGCAGCAGCAGCAGCAGCAGCGGGGAAGCTGCAGCGGGCTGCGCGTCTCCTCGCCTCCGCCCCAGTTCGACCAGGCAAGAAACCGCTGCTGCTGCTGCTGCTGCTGCTGCTGCTGCTGCTGCTGCTGCTGCGGAGCCGCTGGCGGCTTCGCCGGCTTTAGGGCCCCCCCCGGGATTCCCAGGCTCGCCTCAGCAGCACCTGCAGCAGCTGCTGCTGCTGCTGGCCAGTGGGTGTTTTGCTGCTCACAGCCACAGCCTGCCACTTTCTGTTTTGCTGCTGAGTCCCCCCCTGGCTGCTTCTGGCGCTGCAGCAGCAGCAGCAGCAGCAGCAGCAGCAGCAGCAGCAGCAGCAACGGCGGAGCCGCAGGGCGAGCTCAGGTGTACAGACACCCTGCTGCCCGCGCTGCCCAGGAAGAAGCAGAAGCCGCGAAAAGATCTTTTTGCTGCTTTTGCAAATAAAAATAAAAAAGAATTAAAAAATAAAGAAAAAGAAAGATTTGCTGCTGCTCTGGGGGCCTCCCCCAGCAGCAGCGCCTGGGCAGCTCTGGAGGCTGCTGCAGCACAGGTTGTTGCTGCTGCTGCTGCTGCTGCTGCAGCGGCGGCAAAAGACTCAGCAGCAGCAGAGTGCGCAAACGCAGAAGCAGCAGAAGCAGCAGCAGCAGCAGCAGCAGCAGCAGCAGCAGATGCAGCAGACGTCAGGACTGCCAGCGTTTCCCCCGCCACTGAGCAGCACACAAGTTTGCTGCTGCTGCAGACTATGCCAACTCCCACAGAAGCAGCAAAGAGCCTTTCTTGTGCTGCAGCAATTCGCAGCGCCCTGGGCGAGCTCAGGCCGCCAGCAGCAGCAGCAGCAGCAGCAGCAACAGCAGCAGCAGCAGCAGCAGCAGCAGAAGGCAGCAGGAGGTTCCTCCAAAGCGTCGGCCGCACAGCCCCAGCAGACATTCAAAGACACGCAGCACTCAAGGCCATTCTTTGCAGGCAAAACAACATGTAGCAGCAGCAGCAGCAGCAGCTGCAGCAGCAGCAGCAGCAGAAGCAGCAGCAGCAGCTGCTGCTGCTGCTGCTGCTGTTGAAAGCAGCAGCCATTCTTCCCCTCGTGCCGGCGTAGCTACACAGTAAAAGCTTAGTATAATGGAGTTGAATTTATTTTGGATTAATTTTAAAAGAAATAAAAAGAAAAGAAACAAAAATGATGTCTTGAGTTGCTTCGTTTTTGTTTCTTTTAAATAAATAAATAAATAAATTAACTAATTAATTAAAAATAAATTAATTAAAAGTAATTTAATGAATAGCGCTGCTGCAGATCTTCCTTCTGCCAGGTGTACGTACACCTCGTGGCTTCCACTTTCCTTTTTTTATTTTCATTTTTGACTTCATTTGAATTCCTTGACTAGCCAGCTGTCTGTACACCCGAGCACAGTGAGCAGCAGCAGCAGCAGCAGCAACAACGGTAGCAGCAGCAGCAACAGCAGCAGCAGCAACAATAACAACAGTAGCAGCAGCAGCAGCAGCAGCAGCAGCAGCAGCAGCAGCAGCTAGCCGCTGCCAGGGGTGGTGCTGCTGCTTCTGCGCTCTTGCTGGTTAATTATCAGCGGGTGTTTGCCTTAGTGGAAATAACACTTTTGGTGGATATGGAATTTGCTGCTGCTGCTGCTGCTGCTGCTGCTGCTGCTGCTGCCATCTGGGCTCTTGAGCGCTGCTGCTGCTGCTGCTGCTGCAGCAACTCTCTGAAACTGGGAGAAGCAAAATAAAGAAAAGAGCGAAAAAAGAAATAAATGCAAAATGGAGTTTTGCTGCTGCAGCAAAACTGCGAACTGCGGAAACGCCGCAGGAAGCTGTCGGCCGCGGCGGCGGTCCGACGCCTCCGGGCAGCCCGGAGTGGAAAGAAGGCGGAAATTGAATTATTTTCTTTTTTTTGGATTAAATGGAACTAATTTTGGAATAAAAGAAAGAAAGTTTGCGAAAAGTTGCGGAGAAAACGGAGAAAAGGGCCCGGAGTGCGAGCTGCTGAGCGGGCGGCAGCAGCCGCTGCTGCTGCAGCATCGACCTTCCGTGCGGCGGCAGAGAGCCAAAAAGCGCCTCCAGCGGCCTTTTGAATTAAATTAATTAAATTAAATTCAATAAAAGACCTCAGGAAATCAACCGCAGCAAAAATGGCGCTTTCTGAGGGTTTTCTTCCTGCGGCTGCCGCTCTTTGAGGTGTCTAGACACCCGAACCAGCCAGCCGCGACGGTCCACCCCGATGTCCGGCGCTCACAACTGTTCTTTCTGTTCATTTGGGACTTCTTTTGCAATTTAAATGATAAAATAAAACAAAATTGGACATATGGAAGCGCCCAGAGCCGAAGATCGCAGCCATTTTCCGCAGCTTTCCACTTCCCCCAGCCTTCCCTCCGCCGCTGCCCACTGGAGCCTTTCTTCACCATGGCGCTCCCCCCTTCAAGAACAACTGTGCGCGAGCCTGCAGCAGAGCAGCAGCAGCAGCAACAACAACACAGCAGCAGCAGCAGCAGCAACAACGCAGCAGCAGCAGCAGCAGCAAATGCGCAGCGGCGGCGACGCAGCAACACAGCACTTCGCCGCAGCAGCACCTGCCCCACCACAGAAATAGGGCCCCACTGACCGCAGCTCCGGCTGCAGCAGCAGCAGCAGCAGCAGCAGCAGCAGCAGCAGCAGCAGCAGTGTTTGGAGTGCTGCTTGTGTGCTGCAGCTGGTGTCTTTTCCTTCTTTTGAGGAAATTGATTTCGAAAGAAAAGAAGACTTGAGCTGTACAGACACCCGAAAGGCCTGGCAGCAAACAGCTTTGCCCCCTTTGACTCTTCCTGCAGAAGCATTTTCTTCGGAGTCTGAGGCAGGACTTATTTATTTATTTATTTATTTATTTATTTCTTTATTTATTTATTTATTTATTTATTTATTCAATTTATTTATTTGTTGTTTGCTGCAGCTTTTGCTGCTGCCTGGATTGCTGCTGGGTGTTCTGGTGCTGCTGCTGTGCATACACCCGAAGCTGCAGCAGCAGCAGCTGCAGCAGCAGCAGCAGCAGCTGCTGCAGCAGCAGCAGCAGCAGCTTTAAGGTGTTTCTGTTAGCCCTTTCTGTTTGTCTTTTGCAGCAAACAAAAAACGTCTTTTTCAACGGCGCGAGGTTGAGGGCCCCTTCTCTGCCTCGCCCGCGTCCCGCTGCTGCTGCTGCTGCTGCTGCTGCTGCTGCTGCTGCTGCTGCTGAGGACGGCGGCGCTGCAGCAGAGCAGCAGCAAAGTGTGGGGCCCTTCAGCCCGCAGCTCGTGCTGCACCCTCTTGTGATTTTGGGGCCTTCTGCTTCGGAAGCAAAGTCGGAACTGGAAAAAGAAAGAAGTCCATTTGAAGGATTTGAACTTTATTCTTCAATAACCTTAGCTCTCGCGCAGCAGCAGCAGCAGCAGCAGCAGCAGCAGCAGCACCAGCAGCAGCGCAGCACGGACGCAGCAGCAGCAGGAGGAAAAGCGAAAAAGCCGAAACCGGCCCCTGAAAGCGCGCCGGCGGGTAAATTAGTTTTTTCAAAGACTTAAATTAATCTTTTTTGTTTTTAAAATGATTTAAATGATTTAATTTACTTCAAAGTCTTTTTTTAAAAGAAAAGTTCTGCAGAAAGTTCAAAATCCCCGGGCCACGAGGTGTCTGTACACCTCAGACGGCCTGCTAGATTTGCTTCCCGGCGGCCCCGAATTGGCGGATTTGGCGGAAAATAATTAAAAAAAAGGAAATAAAAAGGATTTAAATGTTTATTTTGAATAATTAAATGCATTTTGATGCAAAAAACTCTCCAAATGGACTTTTTTTTCTTTTCAACTTCTTTCTGCATGCGCTGCAGCTCCGGCGGAAACCCCCAAGTGGAGTGACAGTACACTCGAAGGCCAGCGCTGCACGGACTGTCTTTTGCGGCTTGACGGATTTGTAGAACCTTTAAAAAGAGAAAAGTACATTCCTCCTGCTGCTGCTGCTGCTGCTGCTGCTGCTGCTGCTGCTGCTGCTGCTGCTGCTTCGCGGGCCCCTGCGCCTGCTGCGCCGAAACCCCCTGCTGCTGCTGCTGCTGCCAAGTCCGTTGTTACAACAACCCCACCAAAGCCGCCGCCGCCTCCGCCGGAGCCCGAGCCCAAGCCAGCAGCAGCAGCAGCAGCAGCAGCAGCAGCAGCAG